>NC_067402.1:152884719-153144719 GCF_016432865.1 Antechinus flavipes
TTAAATTCACAAATGCAGGTAAATATTTGTTGTCATTTTAAAAATAAAATTATTTTAATAAAAAATTATATGTGATTTTATACCATATTCATTAGTCAAGTTAGTAAAAAAAAAAAATGTTGTGATCAGTCATGAATCCATAGAACTTAACTCAAATCCCACCTTTTATTAGAGGTTTTTTTTTTGGGGGGGGGAGGAGGGTACTCCTGCTTGGGTACTATTTGCTTCTCCAACTCATTTCAGATGAGGAAACTAAGACTAACAAGATAAATGATTTGCCTGGGTTCACACAGCTAGTAAGTGTCTGAGGCCAGATTTGAAATCCAGGCTCAGCATTTTATGCATTATGACACCACCTAGCTTCTCCATGGCCTTTACCGAGCAATAACATTGGAGGCTTTATAACCCAGCATGGCTACAAATGACAATGTCTTAGATGTTCAGAGGATGTAGAAAGGCTTAAAGTCAGAAAGACCTAGATTCAAATTCAGTCTCGTACACTTACTGGTTTTCTGACTGTGGCAAGTCACTTAATCTGTGTGCCTCAATTTCCTCATCTGTAAAACTAGTACCAAAATAGTGCCAAACCTCCCAGTGTTGTTGAGGATGTTATTTTATTACTATTATTTTTAGAATGCAAACTCGTTGAAAGCAGAAACTGTTTCACTTTTTCTTTTTTATCTGCCCTCATAAGGCACAGTGGGCCCCATATTATAGATGATAATAAATGTTTACTTAGCTATATTGATTGATTGATAATAATTTACATGAAAAATACCTCAGTTCTTTCCTTTGCAACCACAAAAAAAGAGATGATGATGATGATGATAGTAACATAAGCATTTATAGAGAGCCCACTATGTGCCAAGCACAGTGCTAAATATTTTGTAAGCCATTCTGTCTTTCCTAAAATGTCTGACAATATTGCACAAAGAAAAGAAAAGAAATATCCATCCATACTCACAAAGAAATTTGTTCATTTCTGATCATGTGATAATCTCTAGGTCAGCAAGCAAAGTTTAGAATGATTTCAAGTATGAAAGGAAAATGACTCCAAAAAATGCCCAAGCAAGCATTACAAAACAGAACAGGGCTTTTAGAGAGCTCCATTTAAAAAAAGCATAAAACACAAAGGACATTGTTAAAGAACAAAATCACCAACTCCTTTTAAACAGAAACAAAATGCATTACCACAGCTGCATAAGGGGAGCTAGTGATTTCATCTTAATGAAGATAAAGGTGACATTGAAAGAGTCCAGAAGAGTGTAATTGAAGAGATGCTCAGAGGTGTGCTTCAGGTCAGTTAACATTATTGACTATCAAAACTGCTATTGTCTCTGGACAGTCTGAGACAGTTTGAGATACTTAAGACTAAGTAAATAATGATAAATCCCTCTTTCTACTCTAGTGCTGATAGAAGAATAGATATTCATTGACACAGTTGTTGAAGAGAATTCCACTTCAGCTTGTGAAGTCTACTATAGTAGAACAGACTTTCAGTGACTTAGGTTGATGTTGAAAATTTACTCCAATATATGGCAAAATTGAGTTTTATTTGAACTTGAATTTTTGTGAACTCTAATTGAGTGCATTTTATTCTGTGCTGCAAAAAACTAATGATGGGAAAAAATAGGAAAACATTGTTTTCTCCCTATAAAAGAAAACTCTGATTTTCTATGTTTATGTCCTTTAGCAAAAATGGGTATGTGCCTGATTGTTGAAATATTTTGTTCCTTACTTTTATTTTCTTTTGTATTTTTTTCTTCCCTCCACCAGTCACCCTAGAGATGTCTACCATTAGGCACAAATATGTATGTATATGATTATATGTATATATATATATATGAATATATGTAAAATTATTCTGTAAATCTATATACCATTCTTTCTCTGGATGCAGATAGTATCTTCATTCATAGGTCCTCTGGGGTTAATTTGGGTATTTAAAATAGTCAAAATGACATAGTCACTCCAAGTTGCTCTTAAAACAATATTGTCATTGCTGTATGCAGTTCTGCTCATTTCTCTCTTTATTATTTTGTACAAGTCTATTCGTGTTTTCCAAGATCATTGAGCTCATCATTTCTTATGACACAATAGTATTTCATCATGATTTCATACCACAGACTTTGTTTCAACCATTTCCCCAATTGACAGGTATCCCATCTGAGAAACAATGCGATACAATGAGGAAAAAGCTGGAATTAAAGCCAGGAGATCTGTGTTCTTCTAGTTCCGCTGTTGTCACTGTGCAAATCAAATAAACATTCTGGTCTTTAGTATTCTCATCTATGAATTGAAGAAGTTTGATTGCAACAAATCTTTTCCACTTTTAAGATCTTTAATTCTGTTATTGCCATTGTTTAGTCTGACTCTTCATGACATGGCAAAACCGTCTGAGATTTTCTTGGCAAAGATAGTAAACTGGGATTAAGGCAAACAGAAATTAATCCCAAGCTCACATGGCTGCTAAGTGTCTGAGGTCAGATTTGAAGTCCAGTCTTCTTGACTCCAGGCCTGCATTCTATCCACAGAGCCATATAGATGCCACATGATACCCTGATAATGCCAGATCTAGGAGGAAGTTGGGAAGTAGGAAAGCAGTAAAATAAAAATCTAGATCTAGATGGATTTTTCACGTCTCTACATTTTATGAAATTCTATAAATTCTGAGAGAAATTGGAGGTGATGTGATCAGTGAGTATAAACTTAATTTCTTTGATACATGTTAATTTTTCTGAACACTTAGATGACCAAATATTGTTGTTATGGTTCATCCTTCATTTTCAAAAAAGACCAAAGTTATCATGAGGATGCTGTCTTGATTTGTATGTGAATTGTATTTAAGTGACACAGAACTGCACACATCATCAGACTGAATTTCTGCACAATCCTTGAAGTCCAGTGCAAGACAAAAGTCATAACAACTGGCAAACTAAACATTATTCTATTAGTGTATATTAAACTATAGGAAATACTTTACATATCTAGTGGTTGCTTCATTTTGCATTCAATATAATTAGACTAGGATTTCATATGAAACATTTCTTTCATATTAATACTTATATGTTCATCTAAATATATAGGCTTCAAAATATATATCTAAAACATTACTCACATCTCAAGATTCTGTCTTCCATTGATTTCCTCCTTCTTATGATTACCAGATTCTTTCCAGTAGCCCTGTCTTGCTGATCTGCTGCCTTCACAGTAATCCTTCATAGTAAACCAGTGAATATGCATTAATAATAAGTTAATATTTGTCAAAATTTTCCTTTTTACCCCCATAGTAAAAATATGCATATGCCAAATATGCTTTAAAAACTTGAATAGAACAAGTCAACTTTATAGGATTGGCAAATGATTCAACAGATAATTTAAATGCAAAATTTATATGAAAGTAGATTTCACTTAATGACTAAGAGGTAGAAATAATGCAAGACAAAAATTCGCTATGAACATACACTAAACCAAAAGAATCTGCTCTTTTATTAAAAAAAAATGTAACATTCCACATAAACATGTAGAATCCATCAGAGAAAGGCAAAGTACCTTGGAGAATTATTTTGGGACTTTCCCTTCCCACCATTCCCCCTCCCCGCCTCCTTTATCACCAGAATACAAATATCTTTTCTTCAGAATGACATTATTGCCAGAAATTATTTTTTAAAGTATTAAACTTCCTCTCTTGGGTGCAAAAAATCCTGAGCTTGCATAAATAGTAGGGGTACTATGAGTTCATCCTGGAACACTCAGTTGAAGTATTTTTGACTTAATAAAGTTTTGGTGAGTCCTAAACTTCTACTCTACATGTACCTGAGTCACTATTGTTTAGCTCATCCTGGTGGTAATATTAAATACTGAAAAAGGTGGAGGAGTAAAATTATAGCCTCTATAAGTAAGTATAAATATATAAGTTTTCAATACCATGTTATCACCAAACATACTGGAATGATTCTAAAACATGCCCTTAAAGCTTCTCTGATCCAAAATTTCTGGAATTATTTGAATATCACCATAAGATGGTAGATTTAAAGCAAGAAGTGATCCAGAGATCATCTATTCCAACCTGCTCATTTTATAGAGAAAGAAAACATGGTTCCTGAAAGTTAAATAACTTATTGTACTGAGAATAAGTTGTAAAAACCTCAATAAAAAAGTAAGATTAAGCTTATAATTTAGCATAGTAATGTTGTGAGAATAAGTTGTAGTATATTAACAAGATAATAGTAATACATATGTCAATTTAGCACAACTGATAAAGAAATAAGAATAAATTTTATTATTTTAATAAGATAGTTTATCAGCTTAGCATAACTAACTCCATTTTTTTTTTTTTTTTGCTTAGGCAATTGGAGTTACGTGACTTGCCCAGGGTCACATAGCTAAGAGGTGTTAAGTGTCTGAGACCAAATTTGAACTCAGGTCCTTCTGACTTCAGGGCTGGTGCTCTATCCACTATGCCACCTAGCTGCCCCACTCCATTTTGTTTTAAGCCTTTGTTTTGTGATTGAATTATTTATAAGCAAGTTGTTTTTCAAAAATAAGGTAAATATCAGTATTATATGATATAGTAAATGATTTGGCTTTTATTCCTAGATAATTGGTAAACATATATGGACTATTCAATAAGATAGATCACCTAATGAAAATGTATTATAATCAGACTATATGATAAATAGTGTAGGAATACTCATCGCTAAAAATAAAAATCCACCTAAGGCCTCATTCAATAGATTGTTCTTACAGTGGATTTAGGACTGACTTTTGTGTTCCTAGCAACCAGTTCTTGGCTTGAGGGCAGTGCTGATTGATGGAGAATTTCCAGATGACCACCTCAGAGCAAGACACAAGGTCTCAGATTGAGCAAAGTGGAAAAACTTGCTGTGAGTAAAAAGTACCTCTAAATTTTTTAGTACCTCTAAGATTTAGACTGATGAGGATATTGTTTATAAATTTTGTTTAATAAAGTTTGATTGCTTGCATTGTTATATGTGACATTATGTGTGTGTGTATCATAAAGTGCCCACTATAAGTTAACACTTGTACAAAGTAACATAGGTGGTAAACAGCAAAGCTGGATTCCAAAAACAGTTTTCTGACTCCATATCCCAGTTTATTGCCACTTAGTATTAAATAGGAATGTGCTTTTCTTTTGTCCTCAGATTATTATCTCAATTCTACCTTCACTCTCCACTCTCCTTTTGGGATAATATCATTCCCTAGGGGATGATAGATTACATCAGAAGGAAAGATAACTGTGATTTTCTAGACCAAGTATAATTGACCAGAACAGACCTAGCCTTAAGGACTGTCTCCGAATTTTCTTTTTTTCTTTTTAATTAATTCATATCTTTAATAGGTCCATTTCAAAAAGAGCAATTTGGGGGTAGGAAGGATTGAGTATGGAATTAAAAATCAATACAAATGTAAAATATTTTGCTAAATATTTCATAACCACAATAAATTAGAATTTAGGATGCTCTAGACAAAAGCAACATGTAGAAAAGACTGGAGGTGTTTCCATGTCAAAGCCAAATTTACAATGCAACCATTATTTGGAAATCTGCTTTGTTGAGATCATAATCTGTATTCTAAATTGACATATACAAGGATATAAAGGAAAATTTTTCACATAATTGCAGAAGTTATTCCCCACAATGTACTGCCAAGTGAAATTGTACCTTTTATAAAACTTTTTCTTGATAAAGAGTTTAAGGGAGTCAGTGAATTTGAATGGGGAAATAGAAAATGAAATTTAGCATAAACGGCTTTAAAATATTCTAAGTATTCTTAGAAATCAGTAGGCTTCAGCAGACTGTCAGAAAGATGTGTTTACAAAAGGTTATGAACACCTGGTACAGAGAAAGAGGGCACTTCTGTGAAGCTCATCTTCAGTGTAAGAATATCAGAGAAGAGAAATTTCTTCAGAGATGTTTCTGTCTACCTCAAACCAAATACATCAGAACATAATAGAAATATCACTCCTGGAAAACTTTCATTCTAGGCCTAATTATTTTTTTTTCTCTTTGTATTCTTTAATGCCATTTCCTCCTCCCCTAAAAGAACACTCTATACTATAAAGTTAGGGAACAAATGCGGGGGTTCCAATATTCTTGATAGTGAAAAGGATCCAGTACTATTTACAGATCTTTTCCCATTTTTCTTCAATTCATTCTCCTATTTTTGTCCTTAAATGACCGAGGGATTAACTAATTACTTGGATTTCTTGCCAAACTTTCAAGATTGTTTTACCCTTTATTGCTTCTTTTTGATTTATATGTGATACTGCTCATAATCTTCAATCATCTTTTTTGTAAGATTTTACAGTCTACTTATATTTTAAATGATTTGCCTTTGGCTGCCATTTCTCTCCTGGAAAGTCACATCTTTTCTAACTAAGGCATTTTCTGATTCTTTGGAGTTCCTTCCATCAAAATTTATTACCTAATTCAGATTATAATAAGTATTTTCTGTGAGTTTTTGTGTCATTCTCCTTCCATTTTTAATGAGTTCAATACCTGGATCACCATCTTTTAACCCTCTCCAATTGTCCTCCTCAAGGACTTATATATGCTTCTTGATATTTTCTCAAAAAACAGGTTTTTTTTTTTAAAGTCCCTCCCGGATCTTACAATTTATAGCTCCACCCCATCTTAGCCAAAAGTATGTCCCAGGTCTTAGGCATCAATAACAAGTATTATAAACTCTGACATATCTCTTTCTGATCATAGTGATCATTCTGAGACTGAATTGTGAGCTCTAAGAATTGTAATTTCACAACAGTGTGTTTCTTTCTGCCATGGAAGGAATTAAAACTTTCAAGAATTTTGGCCCCTGGGAAGTGTATTAGGTTTTTGTTGTTTGCTTTGCTTCATTTTATCTGTTTTTCCCCAAGTTATTAAACTACTACCAAAACAAAAAAGCTCATTTGTGGCTTATTCAATTTCTATTATAAGGTTATTTAGATACTCTATTTCCTCTTCCATTAATTTGGATAGTTTATATTTCTTTTTATTTATGTTTAATGCAAATTGTTTTATGAATTATGTTGGGAGAGAAAAACCAGAACAAAAGGGAAAAACCATGGGGGAAATTAAAAAAAAAAAAAACAGAAAAAAGAAGTGAAAATGGCATGTGTTGGTATATATTCTGTCTCCTTAGATCTGGATGCAAACGGCATTTTCTCTCCAAAGTCTATTGGGAATGCCTCAGATCACTGAACCACTGAGAACCAAGCCTTTCATGGTTGGTCATTGTACATTTTGGCTGTTATTGTGTACAATGTATTCCTGGTTCTGCTTGTTTCACTCAGCATCAGTTTATGTAAAATTTTCCAGGCCTTTCAATGAATTAGCTTGTTCATTTTTTATAGAATAATAATATTCCATTACCTTCATGTAACACAGCTTCTATTGTTCCCCAATTAATGGGCATTCACTCCTTTTCCAATTCTTTGTTACCATAAAAAGAGCTGCTACAAATATTTTTGCACATATGGGTACAAAACTTCTTTATGGTAATCTTGGTATACAGATCCATTAATGGCACTATTGGATCAAAGGATATGCATAGCTTTATAGCCCTTTGGAAATAGTTCCAGATTGCTTTCCGGAATGGTTGGATCATTTTACAACTCTACTAATAATGCATTGATGTCCCTATTTTCCCATATTCCCTCCAACATTTATGATTATTTTTTCCTGTAATCTTAGTCAATCAAAAAAGTGAGAATGAAAACTCAGAGTTGTTTTAATTTGTATTTCTCTAATCAATAGTGATTTAGAGCAGTTTTCATATAATTATTAATGACTTTAATTTCATCATCTGAAAATTATCTGTTTATGTTCTTTGATCATTTATCAATTGAGGAATGACTTGGATTCTTATAAATTTGGCACAGTTCTTTATATTTTTAGAAATGAGACCTTTCTTAGAAATACTGTCTTTAAAGATTTTTTTCTCAGCTTTGTATTTCCCTTTTAATCTTGTTTCTGTTGGTTTTGTTTGTGCAAAAACTTTTTTTTTAAGTTTTTTATTTTCAAAACAATGCACATTGACCCTTGCATAGCCTTTTGTTTCAGATTTTCCCCTCTTTCACCCATCTCCTCCCCTATATGGAAAGCAATCCAATAAATGTTATACATGTTAAAATATATGTTAAATCCAATATGCGTAAACATTTATACAATTCTCTAATTGCACAAGAAAAATCAGATTAAAAAGGAAAGAAAATAAGTAAGAAAGCAAAATGCAATGTTGTTCAACATCAAAAAGAGTGAGAATGTTATATTGTGATCCACATTGAGTTCCCACAGTCCACTCTCTGGGTGTAGATAGCTTTCTTCATCACAAGTTTATTGGAGACTTCCGGTTAAGATGGTGGAGAGGAGGCACACAGTTGTGTAAGCTCCACGCTTTCTCTCACTATCCATTTCATTACAAGCCTCTGAATTAATGCTTGACTGAAAAAAACCCACCAAGAGTTACCAAGAGAAGCCATCCTTGAGATTCACCAAGAAAGGTCTGTCTTTACTGGAGGGCTGGGACGGTTTTAGATCGGGCGCAGGCGGCGGGCAGCGGCAGTGAGAGCATGGGAGCAGACTGGAGAGGGGGTGGGGAGTGATCGCAGCCGTCTCTGCGGGGAAAGCTTCGCTACAGGTTTGGATACTTTGCTCCGGCAGCAAGTCAGCAGCCCAGCAGAGAAGCTAAAAACACGGGGGGTGAAGAATACAACCCCAAACAGCTGGAGTCTCCTGGGACCTGGCCGCCTCCCCCCTACCCCCCCACAGTGACTCAGCACGCTCTGGGATATCAGAGCGCAGGCGCAGCACAGTCCTGCTAGTGCCTCACTGCTGCCCCCCGCAGTCTGCAGAGGAAGCTCGGTAACACACCAAGCCCTCCCCCAAAGAAAGACTCCAGTTTTTTCTGTTTTTCTTTGCTAGTTTGTCTTTGATTATTAGACAGAATGAGCAAGAAACTGAAGAGGACTTTAACCTTTGACAGCTTCTATACAGATAGAGAGCACACTCTAAATCCTGAGGAGACTAAAAACAGGCAGTCCCCAGGTGAATCCCCAAAGGAGGAGATCATCTGTTCCTCAGCACAGATGAACCTCATAGAAGTAATTAAAAAGGCTCTCACAAGGGAGCTAGAAGAAAAATGGGAAAAGGAGAGGGAGGCTTGGCAAAAGAGCCTGGAGAAGTCAGTTAAAGAGAGAGTGGATAAAGAAGTAAAATCCTTGAAAAATAGGATTGGTGAACTGGAAACAGAAAATAGCTCTCTAAAAAACAAAATTGGCGAAATGGAAAAAAATTCCACAGAACAAAAGAACTCAATGGGACAATTAGAAAAAGACTTTTAAAAAGTGAGTGAAGAAAATACTTCACTGAAAATCAGAATTGAACAATTGGAATTGAATGACTCAAGGAGACAAGAAGAATCAGTCAAGCAAATCCAAAAAAATCAAACAATGGAAAAGAATGTGAAATACCTTCTGGGGAAGACAACAGACCTGGAAAACAGATCCAGGAGAGACAATCTGAGAATCATTGGACTTCCAGAAAAACATGATGAAAAAAAGAGCCTATTTTCCAGGAAATTATCAAAGAGAACTGCCCAGAAGTCATAGGAACAAAAGAAAAAAATAAACATTGAAAGGGTTCATCGATCACCCACTGAAAGGGATCCTAAAATCAAACCACAAAATAAATAAGAAAGAAGTCAAAGAGGTAAATAGAATACTAGAAAAGTTAGATATGATAGATCTCTGGAGAAAATGTAATGGAGACAGAAAGGAATACACTTTCTTTTCAGCAGTTCATGGAACCTATACAAAAATTGACCATATATTAGGACATAAAAACCTCAAACTCAAATGCAGTAAGGCAGAAATAGTAAATGCATCTTTTTCAGACCACGATGCAATGAAAATTACATTCAACAAAAAACCAGGGGGAAGTAGACCAAAAAATAATTGGAAACTAAATAATCTCATACTAAAGAATGATTGGGTGAAACAGCAAATCATAGACATAATTAATAACTTCACCCAAGAAAACGATAATAATGAGACATCATACCAAAATGTATGGGATGCAGCCAAAGTGGTAATAAGGGGAAATTTCATATCTCTAGAGGCCTATTTGTATAAAATAGAGAAAGAGAAGGTCAATGAATTGGGTTTGCAACTAAAAATGCTAGAAAAGGAACAAATTAAAAACCCCCAGTCAAGCACTAAACTTGAAATTCTAAAAATAAAAGGAGGATCAATAAAATCGAAAGTAAAAAAACTATTGAATTAATTAATAAAACTAAGAGTTGGTTCTATGAAAAAACCAACAAAATAGACAAACCCTTAGTAAATCTGATTAAAAAAAGGAAAGAGGAAAATCAAATTGTTAGTCTTAAAAATGAAAAGGAAGAACTCGCCACTAACGAAGAGGAAATTAGAGCAATAATTAGGAGTTACTTTGCCCAACTTTATGCCAATAAATTCGACAACTTAAATGAAATAGAAAAATACCTCCAAAAATATAGCTTGCCCAAACTAACAGAGGAAGAAGTAAATATCCTAAACAGTCCCATCTCAGAAAAAGAAATAGAACAAACTATCAATCAACTCCCTAAGAAAAAATCCCCAGGACCAGATGGATTTACATGTGAATTCTACCAAACATTTAAAGAACAATTAACTCCAATGCTAAATAAACTATTTGAAAAAATAGGGATTGAAGGAGTCCTACCAAATTCCTTTTATGACACAGACATGGTACTGATACCTAAACCAGGTAGGCTGAAAACAGAGAAAGAAAATTATAGACCAATCTCCCTAATGAATATTGATGCTAAAATCTTAAATAAAATATTAGCAAAAAGATTACAGAAAATCGTCACCAGGATAATACACTATGACCAAGTAGGATTTATACCAGGAATGCAGGGCTGGTTCAATATTAGGAAAACTATTAGCATAATTGACTATATCAATAACCAAACAAACAAAAACCATATGATCATCTCAATAGATGCAGAAAAAGCATTTGATAAAATCCAACAGCCATTCCTAATAAAAACACTTGAGAGCATGGGAATAAATGGACTTTTCCTTAAAATAGTCAGGAGCATATATTTAAAACCATCAGTAAGCATCATATGCAATGGGGAAAAACTGGAACCTTTCCCAGTAAGATCTGGAGTGAAGCAAGGTTGCCCACTATCACCATTATTATTTAATATCGTATTAGAAACACTAGCCTCGGCAATAAGAGTCGAGAAAGATATTAAAGGAATTAGAGTAGGCAATGAGGAAACCAAACTATCACTCTTTGCAGATGATATGATGGTATACCTAGAGAACCCCAGAGATTCTACTAAAAAGCTATTAGAAATAATTCATAATTTTAGCAAAGTAGCTGGCTACAAAATAAATCCCCATAAATCCTCAGCATTTTTATACATCACCAACAAAACCCAACAGCAAGAGATACAAAGAGAAATTCCATTCAGAATAACTGTTGATACCATAAAATATTTGGGAATCTATCTACCAAAGGAAAGTCAGGAATTATATGAGCAAAATTATAAAAAAGTCTCCACACAAATAAAGTCAGACTTAAATAATTGGAAAAATATTAAGTGCTCTTGGATCGGCCGAGCGAACATAATAAAGATGACAATACTCCCTAAACTAATCTATTTATTTAGTGCTATACCAATCAGACTTCCAAGAAAATATTTTAATGATCTAGAAAAAATAACAACAAAATTCATATGGAACAATAAAAAGTCGAGAATCTCAAGGGAATTAATGAAAAAAAAATCAAATGAAGGTGGCCTAGCTGTACCTGATCTAAAATTATATTATAAAGCAGCAGTCACCAAAACCATTTGGTATTGGCTAAGAAATAGATTAGTGGATCAGTGGAAAAGGTTAGGTTCACAAGACAGAATAGTCAATTATAGCAATCTAGTGTTTGACAAACCCAAAGCCCCTAACTTCTGGGAAAAGAATTCATTATTTGATAAAAACTGCTGGGATAATTGGAAATTAGTATGGCAGAAATTAGGCATGGACCCACACTTAACACCATATACCAAGATAAGATCAAAATGGGTCCATGACCTAGGCATAAAGAACGAGATTATAAATAAATTAGAGGAACATAGAATAGTTTATCTCTCAGACTTGTGGAGGAGAAAGAAATTTGTGACCAAAGATGAACTAGAGACCATTACTGATCACAAAATAGAAAATTTTGATTACATCAAATTAAAAAGCCTTTGTACAAACAAAACTAATGCAAACAAGATTAGAAGGGAAGCCACAAACTGGGAAAACATCTTCACAGTTAAAGGTTCTGATAAAGGCCTCATTTCCAAAATATATAGAGAACTGACTCAAATTTATAAGAAATCAAGCCATTCTCCAATTGATAAATGGTCAAAGGATATGAACAGACAATTTTCAGAGGATGAAATTGAAACTATTACCACTCATATGAAAGAGTGTTCCAAATCATTATTGATCAGAGAAATGCAAATTAAGACAACTCTGAGATACCACTACACACCTGTCAGATTGGCTAAGATGACAGGAAAAAATAATGACAAATGTTGGAGGGGATGCGGGAAACCTGGGACACTAATGCATTGTTGGTGGAGTTGTGAACGAATCCAACCATTCTGGAGAGCAATCTGGAATTATGCCCAAAAAATTATCAAATTGTGCATACCCTTTGATCCAGCAGTGTTTCTATTGGGCTTATATCCCAAAGAAATACTAAAGAAGGAAAAGGGACCTGTATGTGCCAAAATGTTTGTAGCAGCCCTATTTGTAGTGGCTAGAAACTGGAAAATGAATGGATGCCCATCAATTGGAGAATGGCTGGGTAAATTGTGGTATATGAATGTTATGGAATATTATTGTTCTGTAAGAAATGACCAGCAGGATGAATACAGAGAGGACTGGTGAGACTTACATGAACTGATGCTAAGTGAAATGAGCAGAACCAGGAGATCATTATACACTTCAACAATGATAATGTATGAGGACATATTTTGATGGAAGTGGATTTCTTTGACAAAGAGACCTGAGTTTCAATTGATAAATGACGGACAAAAGCAGCTACACCCAAAGAAAGAACACTGGGAAACGAATGTGAACTATCTGCATTTTTGTTTTTCTTCCCGGGTTATTTATACCTTCTGAATCCAATCCTCCCTATGCAACAAGAGAACTGTTCAGTTCTGCAAACATATATTGTATCTAGGATATACTGCAACATATCCAACATATAAAGGACTGCTTGCCATCTAGGGGAGGGGGTGGAGGGAGGGAGGGGAAAAAATTGGAACAGAAACAAGTGCAAAGGATAATGTTGTAAAAAAAAAAAAATTACCCTGGCATGGATTCTGTCAATATAAAGTAATTATTAAATAAAAATTTTAAAAAAACAAGTTTATTGGAACTGGATTTAATCATCTCATTGTTGAAAAGAGTCATGTTCTTCAGAATTTATTGTTGCATAATATTGATGTTGTCATGTACAATGATCTCCTGGTTCTGTTCATTTTCACATCACTTCGTGTAAGTCTCTCCAAGCCTATCTAAAGTCATCCTGCTGATTGTTTCTTATAAAACAATAATATTCCATAACATTCATATACCTTAACTTATCCAGCCATTCTCCAACTAATGGGCATCCATCAAGTTCCAGTTTCTTGCCACTACAAAAAGGGCTGCCACAAACATTTTTACACATGTGGGCACAAGCTTCCTTTAAGATCTCTTTGGGATACAAGCCCAATAGAAATACTGCTGAATCAAAGGGTATGCATAGTTTGACAACTTTTTGATAATAGTTCCAATTTTCTCTCCAGCATGGCTGGGTCCATTCACAATTCCATCAACAATGTATTAGTGTCCCAGTTTTCCCATATCTCCTCCAACATTTGTCATTATCTTTTCCTGTCATTTTAGCCAATCTCAGAGGTGTAGTGGTGTCTCAGAGTTGTCTTAATTTGCATTTCTCTGAACAATAGTGATTTAGAGCATCTTTTCATGTGATTAGAAATGGTTTTAATTTCTTCATCTGAAAATTGTCTGTTCATAATCTTTGATCATTTATCAATTGGAGAATGGCTGGAATTCTTATAAATTTGAGTCAAGTTTCTATATATTTTAGAAATGAGGCCTTTATCAGAACCCTTAAATGTAAAAAATGTTTTCCTAATTTATTGCTTCCCTTCTAATCTTGTCTGCCTTAGTTTTGTTTGTACAAAAATGTTTTAACTTAATATAATCAAAATGATCTATTTGGATTTCAACTATGGGTTCCGGTTCTTCTTTGGACACAAATTCCTTTTTTCTCCACAGATCTGAAAGGTAAAATAATCTATGTTCTTCTAATTTGCTCATAATATCACTCTTTATGTCTAAATCATAAACCTATTTCAACTTTGTCTTGATATGTGTTGTAAGGTGTGGGCCAATGCCTAGTTTCTTCCATACTAGTTTCTACTTTTCCCAGCAGTTTTTGTCAAATACTGAGTTTTTAATCCCAAAAGTTGGTGTCTTTGGGTTTGTCAAACTAGATTGATATAGTTATTGACTATTTTGTCCTTGTGATCCTAACCTATTCCACTATCGACTACTTTTATTTCTTAGTATCAAATGGGTTTGATGATATACTTTATAATATAACTTCAAATCTGGCACAGCGAGGCCACCTTCATTGGCATTTTTTTCATTGATTCTCTTGAAATTTTTTTACTTGTAAAGTAATTTTTAGGGAGTTAGATTAGTATGGCACTAAATAAGTAAATTAATTTAGGTAATATTGTCAATTTTATTATATTAGCTCACCCTATCCATGGGCACTTGATATTTTTCCAACTGAGTAGAGGTGACTTTCTTTGTGTGGGAAGTGTTTTGTTGTTGTATTCATATAGTTCCTAACTTTCCCTTGGCAGATTCCAAATATTTTATATTTTTGACTGTTATTTTGAATGGAATTTCTTTTTTGTATCTCTTGCTGCTGGACTTTGTTGGTAATATATAAACATGCTGATGATTATTAAGAATTTATTTTTTAAACTGCAACTTTACTAAAGTTGTGAATTGCTTCTAGTAGTTTTTTTAATTTATTCTCTAGGGTTCTCTAAGGATGCCATCATATCATCCACTAAAAGTGCTAATTTGGTTTCCTCATTACCTATTCTAATTCCTTTAATCTCTTTTTCTTCTTTTATTGAGAAACCTGACATTTCTAATACAATATTGAATAATAATAGTGGTCAACCTTGTTTTATTCGTGATCTTGTTGGGAATGTTGCTAGTTTGTCCCCATTACATATAATGCTTTGTGCAAAATTTTTTTAATTTAATGTAATCAAAGTTGTCCATTTTGCCTTTCATATTGTTCTCTAGTTCTTCTTTGACCATAAATTCCTCCTTTCTCCAAAGATCTGATCCGTAAATTATTTCTTGTCTCCTAATTTGTTTATGGTATCATCTTTTATGCCCAAAATATGAACCCATTTTGACCTTGTTTTATTATATGGTGTGAGATGTAGGTCTATGCTGAGTTTCTGACATATTCTTTTCCAGTTTTCCCAGCAATTTTTTTTCAAATAGTGAGTTCTTATTCCAGAAGCTGGAGTATGAGGATTTATCAAATACTAGATTGCTATAGGCCTCAATTATTGTGTTGTGTGTATCTAATCAATTCCACTGATCTACCATTCTATTTCCTAGTCAGTACCAACTAGTTCTGATGACTGCTGTTTTATAATATAGTTTTAGGTTTGGTAATGATAAGCTACCATTCTATCTATTTTTTTTTTCATTAATTCCCTTGATATTCTTAACCAGATGAATGTTTTTATTATTTTTTCTACTTGTATAAGATAATGTTTTGGCAGTTGAATGATATGGCACTGAACAAGTAAACCAATTTAAGTAAAATTGTAATTTTTATTATATTAGCTCAATCTAGTCATGAACAATTGATATTTTCCCAATTGTTTAGATCTGATTTTATTTGTGTAAGAAGTGTTTTTGTAATTGTGTTCATATAGTTTTGGGGTTTGTCTCAGCAAATAGACCCCCAAGTATTTTATTTTGTCTATAATAATTTTAAATGGAATTTCTCTATCTCTTACTAATGGGCTTTGTCAGTAATATATAGAAATGCTGATGATTTGTATGGATTTATTTTATATCTTTCAACTTTGCTAAAGCTGTGAATTGTTTCCAGGAGGTTTTTGGATGATTTTCTAGGATTTTTTTAAAAGCATATTATCATATCATAGGCAAAGAGTGATAGTTTTATTTCCTGTTGCCTATTCTAATTCCTTTAATTTCTTTTTTTTTTCTTTTCTTATTGCTGAAGTCAACATTTCTAGTACAATGTTGCATAATAGTGGTGATAATGGGCATCCTTCTTTCACCCCTGATCTTATTGAGAATGCATCCAGCTTCTTTCCATTGCAAATAATGCTTGCTATAGGTTTTAGATTGCTTATTATTTTAAGTATAGCTCCATTTATCCCTATGCTCTCTAGTGTTTTTTGATAGGAAAGGGTGCTGAATTTTGTCAAAAGCTTTTTCTGTATCTATTGAGATTATCATGTTTTCTGTTGGTTTTATTATTGATATAGCTAATTTTGGTAATAGTTTTCCTAATATTGAATCAGCCCTTCATTCCTGTTATAAATCTTATTTGATCATAGTATTTTATTCTGCTGATAAGTTACTGTAATCTCTTTGCTAATATTTTCGTTAAATTTTTTGTATCAATATTCATTAAGGAGATTGGTCTATATTTTTCTTTCTGTTTTGGCTTTCCTAATTTATGTATTAGTGCCATGTTTGTGTTATAGAAGATTCCTTCTTTACCTATTTTTTCCAAATAGTTTACATAGAACTGGAATTAATTATCCTTTAAATGTTTGACAGAATTCGTTTGTGAATCCATATGCCCCTGGAGATTTTTTCTTAGATTTTTTTCAAGTCATTAGTGACTTGTTCAATTTATTTTTCTAAAATGGAACTATTTAAGTATTTTATTTCCTATTCTGTTAACCTGGGAAATTTATATTTTTGTAAACATTCATTGATTTTAATTAGTTTATCAGAGTTGGTGCCATAAAGTTGTGCAAAATAGCTCCTAATTATTGCTTTAAATTCTTTTTCATTGGTAAATTCACCATTTTCATTGATGCTGGTGATTTGGGTTTTTTCTTTCCTTTTTCTGATCAAATTAACTGAAGGTTTATCTATTTTGTTAGGTTTTTTTTTCTCACAAAACCAACTCTTAAATTTGTTTATTAGTTTAATAGTTTTCTTAGTCTTTATTTTATCAATCTCTTTTTGAGTTTCAAAATTTATAATCTGGTATTTAGTGGGGGGGAGGTTAATTTGTTTTTTCCCTAGATTTTTTAGTTGCATACCTAATTTAATTCATTGATCTCCTCTTTCTCTGTTTTATTTATGTAGCTATTTAGAGATGTAAAATTTCCCCTAAGAACTGCTTTGGTTTCATCCATTAGTTTTTGGTATTTTGTCTCATTATGTCATTTTCTTGAATGAAATTATATATTGTTTCTATGACTTCTTGTTTGACCCACTCATTCTTTATAATTAAATTGTTTAATTTCCAATTGGTTTTTCATCTATATTTCTTTGGCCTTTCATGGAATAAAATTTTTATTGCATTGCGGTCTGAAAACGAAGCCTTTCTGCTTTTGATTGTGAGGTTTTTATGCCCTAACACATGGTCACTTTTTGTGTAAGTGCCATATAGTGCTGAGAAAAGTGTGTTTTCCTTTTCTGTCCTTATTCAGTTTTCTCTGAAGATTATCATACATAGGTTTTTTTAGGATCCTATTAACCTCCCAGGTTTCTTGTTTATTTTGTGGTTATATTTGTCTGATTATGAGAGAAGTTTGAGGTCCCCCACTAAAATAGTTTTGCTATTTCTTTTTGTAACTGACTTAAAATCTTTAGGAATTTGCCTGCTCTATCCCTTGGTAACACACATTTAGTATCATTACTACTTCATTATTTAGTATACTCTTTATCAAGGATATACTTTCCCTTTTATTTTATTACTTTATTTATTTTTTATTATTTTTACTTTATTACTTTTAATAAGATCGATTTTTAGTTTTGCTTTATCTGAGATCAGAATTTCTACCCCTGCTTTTTTTTTTTTTTACTTCATCTGAGGTATAATAATTTCTATTCCAACCTTTTACCTTTATCCTTTCTGTGTCTCTCTGTGTCAAATGTGTTTCTTGTAAACATAATTATAGGATTCTGTTTTTTAATTCACTCTGCTATTTGCTTCAGTTTTATGGGATAGTTTACCCCATTCACATTAGCAGTTAGGATTACCAGCTTTGTATTTCCCTCCATCTTATTTTCTCCACAGTATATACATTTGATCTCTCTTTCCACCCTATTCTTAATACTGTGTGTTTTTTACTGACTCCACCAACTACCTTATATCCTCTCATTGCTCTCCCTTAGTAGTATTTTTTAAATTCACTCCACTTACTACCTGATCTTTTATCTACTCTTCCCCCATTCTCTTATGTTTTTTCCTAGTATTTCTGCCCTCTCTTCTATCCAGTCTCTACCTTTTCTTTTCTTCTTTGTCCTCCTACTTCTTTATAAGACTAAATAAATTTCTATACCCAACTGAATGATTAATTGATGAGATCAATAGTTTATATTTCTGTAAGTATTAAACTACTTCACTTGGTATGTTAGTTTTAATAGCATATATTTGGGCAAATAGGACTTAATAATTGCTTTAATTTAATCTTCATTGGTGATGCATTTTCTATTTTCATTTAGAGACCAATAATTTGGTTATCTTCTTTCTTAAAAAAAATTAACCAGTAGTTATTTATTTTATTGGTTATATCATAAACTAAGCTTCTAGTTTTATTTATTAGTTCAATTGGGCTATTTCATTTTCAATTTGATTAATCACCTTGGATTTTCAGGATTTCCAAATCTTAATTTTTCTCACTTTCTCTGTTGTTTTTAATTGCTTGTTCCATTTGGAAACATTTGGATATATAAATTTTCCCTTGTATACTGTTTGGTCACATCCCACAAATTTTGGAATGTTCTCTCATGGTTTTCATTCCTTTTAATAAATTATTGATTCTTTCTATGATTTGTTCTTTTACTCACTTATTCTTTAGGATTAAATTATTTAATGTATAATTTTAAATCTATACTTTTATATCCTTTTATTAATATAGTTTATCTTGAATTATTATATGAAAAGTGTGCATTTAATATTTCTATCTTTAAGGATTTATTTGTGTGGTTGTTGTAGCCTAATTCATTATTGGTTTTGTGAAGCTACCATGTGGAGCTGAGAAGATATGTATCCTCTATTCCCTTTTGATTTTCTCTATAGATCTACTATATGTAACTTTTCTAAAAGCTTTCATCACTCTAACATTTTTCTTATTTATTTTAGGGTTAGATTTATCTGCTTTTAATAGGGAACAGTTGAAATCCTCCACTTAGTGAAGTTGTTCTATCCATTCCTTCCTATAATTTATGTAATTTCTTTATGAATTTGTATGCTATGCTATTTAAGGGTGTGTGTGTGTGTGTGTGTGTGTGTGTGTGTGTGTGTGTGTTTAGTATTGATATAAGTATTACCTCATTATCTGCAGTGACTTAAACAAGATATATTTTTTCTTCTTATCTCTTTTTGTTATGTCTCTATTGCCTTTTATTTAGTCTGAGATCATGAATTCTATTCCTGCCTTTTTCACATTTGCTGAAACATAATATATTTCTGCTCCAGCTCCTTATTCCTGCCTTTTTCACATTTGCTGAAACATAATATATTTCTTCTCCAGCTCCTTATTTTAACTTTGTTTGTGCCTATATTTTGATTATGTTTCTTGTAAACAATATATTTTGGGGGTTTGTTTTCTAATCCCCTTGGCAATCAATTTCTGTTTTATGGATGAGTTCATTTTATTTTCATTCATAGTTATGATTCTCAACTCTGCATTTTCCTCTAACCTATTTTCTTCTATTTATTTTTCTCTTTCTCTTTTTCCCCTCTCTTTCATTGTCTTTCTTTATCTAGCCTCTTTTTTAATTACCACTCTTTTTTTAAATTTCCTTCCTTACCTACTTCACTCTTGGATTTCATATATATATATATATATATATATATATATATATATATATATATATATAATTCCCTCTTTGAGTCAATTTAGATAAGATTGAAGTTCAAGTATTGACCACCTTTACTGGGTTGGTATTTCTTAATTGTAATTCTTCTCCTTTGCCTTTTAAAATGTCATATTCCAAACACATTGATCCTTTATTATGACAAATGGAAAACTGTGTGTGATTGTAGCTCCATATTTGAATAATTTTTCTGGATGCTTAAGTATTTTCTCTTTGACGTGGGAGCTTTGGAATTTGCATGAAAGATTTCTAGATGTTTTCATTTTGGGTTCTCTTTTAGGTGGTGATTTATGGATTCTTTCAATTTCTATTTTACCCTTGGGTTCTAGGATATCTAGGTAGCTTTATTCAATAATTTCTTGAAATATAATGTCTAGACTCCTTCTTTAATCATAGCTTTCAGGTGGGACCATAATTTTTAAATTGGGTCTCAGTTGATTTTCTGGGTCATTTATTTTTCTGATGATATATTTCACATTTTCTTTATTTTTTTCATTCTTTTGCCTTCATTTTATTTTTCTTGATACCTAACTTCCAGTTGCCCAATTCTATTTTTAATGATATTGTTTAGTAAGATTTGTACCTTTTTTTTGCATTTAGCCAATTTTGTTTTTTTTTTTAAATTTATCTTCATCAGTGAAATCACTTCCTTTTTTTTATTTGGCCAACTCTTTTTTTCAGTATTTTGTTCCTTTTTTTAAATCAAAATTTTTATTATCTTTTCACAATTTTCTTCTTTCACACTCATTTCTGTACATATTTTTTTTTCCTCTGACATTCTTATTTGATTTTAAAAATCATTTAAAATTCTTCCAAGAAGTGTTTTGGAGCTTATATCCAAATCACATTTTTTTTGGATGTTTTGTAGCTGTTTTGTCTTCATTGTCTTCTGATATTGTATCTTTATCTTCCTTGACACCATAGTAACTTTTAATCTTCATTTTTTTTGGTTGTTTGCTCATTTTCCCACCCTATTTCTTTATTTTGGACTTTATGTTAATGTTAAGTTATGTTCCTAGTGTGAGGTAGAGGTAAGCACCATCCCAAGCTTTGTGTTTTTAATCACTGTAATTTTCAGAGTTTAATCTCTTGGTATGGAAGTTTTGGGTGCTTTTTGGTATGATCTGGGGAGAGGTGTGATCACTGCTCTCCTGATCTTTGATCCTTAGCCTGAAAGGACACCTTATCCTTAGAGAGTGCAATGGATAATATTCCTCAGGGTCCCTGTTCCCTTATGATCAGAAGTGATTCTGTGTCTCTGGGTCCCTAATCCCATGTGACTGGAAAAAGTACTGCTTCTCCTTCTTGATTGAAAGACTTGTCTTTGAGCTGGAACCCAAAAATAAGTATAGACAATTAAGTTTTCAAATAGTGTCCAGTACAATGTCTATTACTATCACAATGGTTTTTGTAATCTCTTTCTGACTATTTCTCAGTTTATCTTATCATTGCTTGAGAGCTCCTGAAGCTCCTTCTGCTTTTATTGACACTACCTAATTCCTCCATTGGTATTTCATGTAGATGGGCTCTGGGTCAGCCTCTAACCTGTTGTCATAAATCTCTTTTTCCAACCTATTAAGTTTATTTAGCTTGAAAGAATGTCTTGCTCCAATCTTTTTTTTTTTTTTTAATCTCTCCACTCTAGAATTTGATTTGAGATATTATTTTGTTATTTGAAGAGGGAAGAATGTTGGGAGAGCTTAGCTGAGTGTTATCTCTACTCAGCCATCTTGATTAAAGCTGATTAATAGCTGACATTTAAATTATAATATTCATTTAGTACATTGTCTGGTATGTAATAGGTACCTAATAAGTGTTTATGAATTGATTATTTAACAAAGAAGAAAAGATGCTAAGTGAGGGAAACCAGAAGTGTATCACTAAAGCATTTCCAAAATGACATTCCTTTATCTCTCAAAATAGAAATTATTCTAATGCTCAATGGATTCCTGTTGTGAGTTCAAATGTTGGAGTTCTTGTTCTTCTCAAAACACAGCCAGTTTAGCTTAGAGCCCTCCGAATATTTCCAAATCCAAAGGTTCTGTCCGTTAGCCTCTGCCTCTGCTTTCTTCAGCCTCCAACCAGCACAGAGATGGAATGAATCTCTTGTTTCCTTCTCTTGGGGCTCGGCTAGCTTTCTGGTGAGTCTTTCAGACCAGCTTGGTCTCAGTGGGGGGCGTGCAGGAGCCCAGCCACCTACCACAGTGGTGTGAGATGAAGATGAATCTGGTTGTCCACTCAACTCTCACTCGTAGCTTTATCCTCTGAAAACTCTTCGTCTGCCACCAGCCAGCCAAGTGGAATATATTCTGCCTTGCCTCGGAGAGAGGGCTTCTGGCGTAATTCCGCAAAGTGCTCTCTGTCTGCACCAGAGTCGCTCCTCTCCAGTCCAGCTGAACTCTCCTCTGCGACCAGCCAGCCAAGTGGAAAAATGTATTCTCTCTTGCCTTGCCTTGGAGAGAGGGCTTCTGGCGTAACTCCGCTGAAATCCATCAAAGAGCCTCTGTCTGTTTCTTTTATCCAAGAGGGAGGAATTGTGGGATACGAGAGAGAGGGATTATGGGTTTTCTCCCATAGTGCTCTCTGGCCCAAAGAGCTTCAAGGGAGGTGTGAACTCATAAAGGTACAAAGTTTACTTTGTGAAGCTGGCATACTTGTGAACTCCAATGAGTAAAGGTGTAAACACAAGCCTTGTATTAATTAGTCCTACTTAGTACCTTGTTTCAGGTTCTGCCCAAAACATCTTCTTGTAAGATTAGATCAACTCTAATTAGTTAGCAGTTTGTAAGGATTCCAACAGATTCCTAAATTGTTCTTGCCTTTCGTTTGTCTTGCTAATCACCACAGCTTGGTTAAAGAAAAAATATCCCAGACAGCACCAATGGGTGCTCAGAGAAAAAAAAAAAAACAATTCTCACCCTATTCTTCACTCTTCCATTAGAGAAGGGATTCATGAACTACCTTTCCCCAGCTGGCACCTTTTCCGTTCTCTACCTCTATAAGAACCATAAGAGAATAAACTTATTCTAATATATTTTATTATCTTTAAATTAATATCTTTTAAAATAAAAATCATCAGTGACAACAAAGAGCAAGAAACAACATAAAGTAGAGAGGGAAAGAGGGAAGGAAACTAAACAGTAAATTAAATAACAAGTATCTCAGAGTACAAGGACAATAAGAGATTTTTCCTGATAAAACCCCAAGAGAAAGAGGCAATTAATATATTCTAAGAAAAGGAAAATGTCTCTAAGGAGAAGTTTTGCCAATTTGGGCTATTCTGCACAGTCATACCTTATCATCTTCTATCACTGTGGTGGCCAATGGCTATTTTGGCTTAAAACTCCATCTTCTAATCCAGCATGGATTAAAAGCCTCAGTAGCAACTGTGGTGACAATACAATAATTGATTTAATTTCTTTGAAGGAAAGAGTTATGGGTAGCAGGGACTGTGGTGTAGTCCTGGTTTCATCTCTTTCATGATTCTAAGATAGAAGATGCATCCTGACCTTCTAAGTTTTGACTTCTCTCTCCTTTCCTTTTGGAAGCTTTGCCTTAAAACTCTGTAAACAATTTCAAACACCTATGCACACTTTCTATCAGTTGTTTCACACCAAAACATATATTGCAAATGAATTCTGGGACATTGTTTGCATTGAAAGGCCAAATATATTCACACACACACACACACAACACACACACACACACACACAAATATCTGTATGTATATGCATGTCCAGTCTTAGATTCTCTCCTGAGTTCCAATTCATCACCAATTGACAAGTGTACATTTTAAACTAGATATTCTTTAAGCATATTTAACTCAATATATCAAAAATAAAATCATTTTCTTTCCCTAACACTCCCTACTTCTTAACTTCTTTCTTTCTTTTAAAAGTACTACTAAACTTCCTATAGCTTAAGTTTACAACCTCAAAATTCTCCTTGAGTTTTTTTTTGTCTTTTATCCCTCATATATGGACACTTATCAAGTCTTATTCAGTCTT
This sequence comes from Antechinus flavipes, assembly GCF_016432865.1. Lineage (NCBI taxonomy): Eukaryota > Metazoa > Chordata > Mammalia > Dasyuromorphia > Dasyuridae > Antechinus > Antechinus flavipes. The sequence goes on from NC_067402.1 coordinate 152,908,969, forward strand.
CCTCTTCTATATCTCCCATATAGGTTTGTCTTTCTTTACAAAGCACTATTAAAATGGCACTCTATCTGATCTTCTGTCTCTAGCCCCTATCTTCTATAATTTATTATTTTCAAATTTGCTAAATTGATACCTCTAACTCATATGCATGAACATGTTATAATCTTGCCCAGGAAGCTACAGTGACTCCCAGAGGACAGTCAACCAAAAAAAAATTATCTGACTTCAAATATTTTATTTTACATCATGGAAAAGTATACAAACTATATACACAAATAACTAAACACAAAGATCTACAAAATAAATACACATTAATTTAGGGAGGTCACTGACATCTAAGAATATCCAAAACAGTCTCTTACAGGAGGTGACCATAGGATCTGAGCTTTGAAAATGAACCAAGGATGCTAAGAAATGGAATTGAGAAAAAATGCATTCCGCACAAGGGGGACAAGTCAAAAGCATGGAGATGAGAAATAGAATATTATGTCTATAGAACAAGCGTGTCAGTCTGGCTGAAACATAGAATCCATAAAATAAAAGAATTGATAATTTATGAAGGTGTGAAATGGAAACAGGACTGCCATTTTTTTGGTTACTTATGGGGAAAGGTCAAGATTAGCAGTGAGCAGTAGGGTGGCAATCCCACTTGGGAGGAGAACAACTAAGTATATTTCTAGACAGTCCATGCTGTCTAATGTGTAAGACAAGTAGCAAAAGTGGTATCAAACCCACACAGGATAATGGGCTAGTGAAAGGAGATAGGTAGCATGGAGAAGAGAATGTTGACAGGGAAGGGCAGAAAATATCAAGCACATAATCATGGATTTGAGTTAGGAGCAGTAGTTATGCTGACTTGATGGAAGAATAGTCAGGAGCAAGGAGTTTAAGATTTCATTTTTATAAAAAAAAATGGGGGGGGAATAGACTAACTTTTATCTCTAGCACCCTGGAGCTAGTTCATTAACATATCCACATCATCTCAAAATTACCAGTTAAACTTTAAAGTCACCTCAAAATTATTTTTGCTCTTCTATTTGTCTGAAACTGTAGAGTTTGGAGTTTTCTTGGAATGTATATATATATATATATATATATATATATATATATATATATATATATATATCATAGAACCAGAATCCTGACAGCAGCACTTAGATGATTTCTGCAGTTTCAGCACATATTACATAATATGGATTTTGGTGAATATATGAAATAATTTGTAAATCATATTATTTTAATCATTGAAATGGTTTGTACACATCTTCCTAGTTTCCCTTTGCAACCTTATTTCCTACTGTTGTTCATTTATATTGGCTACTTATAAACTACTACTGACTAGAAAGTGTAGGGGAAGCAAACCAGAACAAAATTCTAACACTAGGGAATAATGTGTAATGTGTTTTCAAAGATAGGCTAGAGCCAGAGCACAAAGGATTTGAATAGCCCAATTGGGAACTTTTCCTTTATCCTAAAGGCAATTAGTAGCCCAGGCTTCCTGATCAAAGGAGTGACATAGTAAAACTTAAAATTTAAGACTAAGATTTTGGCAACTATATGAATAGGGGAATGGAGAAAGGAGAGATATGAGACAAAGGTACCATTAAGAAGATTAGTCCAGGGAAAAGATGATAAAGTTTGAATTAGAATGGTGGTCACATAAATGGTTAAAGGAGTCAATTGAAAGATGTTTTCGAGATAGTTATAACAAACTGGATAGAGGAGATTGGAAAGGAAGGATTCAAGGATAACTCTGAAGTTGGTAATTGGAAAGATGGTAGTATCCTCAAAGAAATAAGACAATTAAGAAGAGGGATGGAATATGGGAGAAAAATAATAATTTTTGTTTTCTTTAAGCTGAGTTTGGGGTGTTTAGAGCATATGGAGTAGGAAATGTGTGATAAGCCATTGATGATGTGTACCTAGAGTTCAGGAGAAAGACTAGTATAGCTATATTGATCTAATAGTCATTTGTATAAACATGATAACTAAGCCTTTCAGAGCCAATGAGATAATGAGAGGTCAGGTGTAGAAAAATGAGTGGAAGGCCCAGGGCAGAGCCCAGAGCAGATCATAAGTGAGGAATCAGTAAAGGAAATTCAGAATGGATTGTCAAACAGATAGAAGAAAAGACAGAAATCTGAGCCATAGAAACCCAGGAAGAGTATGTAAGATTGGTAAATACTGCTGAGAAGTCAAGAAGACTAAGCAATGAAGATAGATCATTGGATTGAGCCACAAAGAGATTTTTTCTTAACTTTGAAAGAATAGTTTCTATTGAGTGATAAAGTTGGAAACTAGATGATAAAGAGCCGAAAGAAGTGAAAAAGAGAAGCAGAAGTCATGTATGTGGACAGTTTGGAATTTTCCTCCTAAGTTATTAACTATTAAAAAAAGGAGAAATATAAGTTAGCATGAGGGAGAAGAAGAATCTAATGAAGGGTTATTTTTAACACAGTTTTTGGCGCAAAGTAAGCATTTAAATGGTTTTTTTTGATTGGTTGTTTAATTTTTAATGATGGTGGAAGGGGACGGGGGAAAAGGCTAGGAGTAGGAGAAGTAGGCATGTTTCTAGATTTCCCAGGAAGATCCAGTAAACAAAATAAAAACTCCTTTAGCATCCACATTTATTCACAATCTGACTCCAATAATCTACCTTTTCAGGCTTATTATACATTACTCTCTTTCCTGAACTCTGTATTACTGCCTGATTGGTGTATTTGCTGCTGTTCCATAGACCTGACATTTTATGTCCTGTTTCTGGGCTTTTGGATGCATTGTTACACACAACTGTGATGCACTTACTTGTCACTTCTGCTTCATGACATCCCAAGCATACTTGAAGACTTAGCTTAGGTGCTAACTCCTATATGAAATCTATTCTGATCTTCCCATTGCTAACATTTTAATTCCTTCTCCATCCCTCCTACTTGGGTGTTTACTTTGTATCTATTGTGAACTTAATCATTTGTGTTAATAACATTTACATGAACAGAATATAAATCCCAGGAGAACAAGAACTGTTTTTTTATTATTATTATTATATCTATAGTCCCTGGTACAAAGTAGAAGTTTTATAAAGGCTTATAGGATGCATGAAAGACATAATAGATAGATAGTAACTCTAATGGTACAGATAGCAAATCTTAGATTCTTTATAATCCTTTGTGACTCATATTTATTTATGCTCACTGATCCTCCAAAAATGGTGGTAGACATTTTTCATTGGCAATTTTCCTCTAGATCTTTTGATACTGTGTATATATCTAGAAAGATGGAGCCCTTCATCAGTTATTTCTTGCTTTAAATACATGATAGAACCACTTTCTTTTCTAGGCAAACATCTCTCTGACATCAATTTCAATATTTTCCCCCTATAATTCCTTGTTGGCAATATATTCCATCCTACATCCCTATCTTGGCCCTTTTCCATCATTGTCTTTTGGGTAATCTATATCTTTAGAGCTTCAGAAGATGTGACATTCTTTGACTGGAATTTTTACCACCTCATCAAAAGAATATATATGTGTGTGAAAGTATAGTATGCTTATGTGTATAAATATATGTATATATACATAAATTCACACATATATGCACATTCAAATATATGGATATTGAGAGGAATGCCTTGTGTACATAACTCTACATATATATATATAATATGTAATATATTATAATATATATTTATATAATGAATAGCTGATTCTTTCCACTAATTGATGAAGTATAAAGTGAGAGGGAAAGAGAAGAGATGAGGTATCAAAATGTTAAGCTAATTCAGAAATATGTAAATACTCTACCACCCCTTTAGGAAATATATTTTTGGTGGAATTAGAGAAAATTGCATTGCTGACAGGGTAAATTTTAGGCATGCTTCTGTTGGCCTTTAAAAAGGTAAACCTGTCATTGTTGGAAGAGGTTTTTTGGGAAAACTAAAGGGGAAAAAGCTAGGGGGAATTGGGATTTCGCTCTTCTTTTCTGTCTCCTATTGGCCAATTGACCAGTACAGTTCCATCTCTGGATTTCTGACCTATTGACTCTTTTTGTATATATAGGATAGACCCTTCTCTCAATATTCATTTTTCAACTTGGGCAAATGTATATATAATCTCCACATATGTTTATATATTCATATATGCATTTGTCATATATTGGTATATTCATGTTTGTCATCTCATTGATATGAGGAAATTCTATAATTGGTTGGCAGCTTCTAGTCTTCAACAACTAAAAAAATCAAACGACTTGCCTAGGATCATATGGCCAGTGTGAATTGTAGCTTGGATTTGAAATCAGTTCTTCTTTGGTTCTGAGAGCAGGACTAAATATATTATACCACAATTGCCTTGATCTCAAAAATATTAATATCTAAAAGACGGACTTTTAAATATAGAGGTTTTGGATCATTAGGAACACTGGGAAATTTTCCTAAGACTCAACAAAAGAAGGACTTTGTAAGAAATAATAATTTTTTATAAATAGAATGGATTTTGTATGAGGTAATGACATCCCATCTTTGAGCAGAGGATGTTTATCCAGATATATGAAATACTTTAGAGTAGATTCCTGAAATGGATAGAAAGTTAAAATAAATGAGCTCCAAGTTCCTTTCAAATTTTGTAATAATATTTACACCACAGATTTCCACTACATTAAATATAATCTAGTTTCCAATTTGGAACAATAAAAGTACAATTTTGTGTTCTACATTATCCCCCCTCCAAAAAAAAAAATCTTCAATCAGAATTTTCTTGTTTCCCATGGCAATGGAGGGGATAGAGGTGAGGGCACTGTTCAAGTACTCTTGCATACAAATGTATTTTGCAAGCAAAAATAACCTTCTCCACTTCCAAAATTTACATAAAAGAAAGTGCTGTTTTTCCAATTGCATGAAAGAAGAAATTTAACAAACACAGCAGAAGGTATCTCTCTAGGGCAGTTACTCTCAGGTTTTCTTAATTTAGAAGGACAGCTGTAACTCCCCCTTCCCCTCCTTTGTTCTCTGTTCTTCACACAATCCCTCTTCTCTCTATGGAGGTCTCCATATGGAATCCTACAGGTTTTTCAAAAGTATGGAAGTATGGAAGTATCTGCAACCTGAACTATGAGTTTAATGCCCCCTAGTTTTGTATATACAGTGCATTTATCTACATATTAATCAAAATACTTGTTGGACTGAATTAAGTGACCATTAATTAGTAATACTTGATATTTATATTACAATTAAAATATAGTCATTTGAACCTACCAACAATCATGTGAGGTAATTATCATATATATTATTATCCTACATTAACAGATTCAGAATTGAGGTTTAGAGAGGTTGTGACTTGCTCAGTGTCAAAGGCAGGATGGAACATGAGTGTTTTTGAGTTATGGCAGCCTACATAATATGGTACATTTTCAAGTGAGTAGTGTATTGTGTTAGATGTTAGGTATGTAACCTCCCTCTCTTCAAAATAATAAAAATCAATTTAAAATAGTTCTCAAGAAGTTTACATTGTCCTTAGGATTGATCCAAATTATAAACTGAATTTGTGAAAGGGTTTAAATAATGGCCTCAGTGCTCAATGTTAGGTAGGAACCTGGATTTTACCTGCTCTCAAAAATTGTTACATGTAAATTCTATCCATGAGGGCTTAGTGTTTTATTTTGTTGATTAGCAACTTAAGAAAGTTGATGAAGAAAATGTTAACAATACAGATTACACTTAAAAGTATGTCCCATAGCCAGTTATTAATCACTTTTTAGCATATCCCTGATCTGGAGTCAAGTAAAATTTGGCTTTCTAAAGAGTTTATACATGAACACTCTCAGGAGATCATAGCTATGAAAGCTCCAGAGTATAATGTGCATCTATTTGTGTTTACAAACATGAAATCTTAGGGCCATATGAAAAAGAGAAAGGTATGGGTTGCTGATGATTCTCTATGGAGAGTACTTGAAAACTCTGAACATATTGAATCTGATTTTTCTTGCATTTTGTTATCAAATGAGGTACCTATATTGGTATATACTCTACATATGATAATTTAGAATATCGATTGTGCTCTCTCTCTATATTTACTTAATGTGTGCCATGTTGCTCAAATTGTACATGCTTCAAAGTGTAGGGGGGGAGGGGCAAAGTCATGATTGCTTTCAAAATAAGAAGAATAATATGAGTATTGTTCATAATTTATAATATAACTAATTTTCCTTTAATATTCCTTATCTGAAGCCTTTATAGTGATACAAAAAGTTATCATTTTTAATATAAAAGTTGTTATATAAAAATGATTCATTATCAAAAATACTCATTTATCAACATTTTATTTATGTTTTATGGTTTAATCTATGTTGGAAAATATATATGTGTCAAGATATTGGGAAGAAAAATTATGGTATTGGAAAAAGATGAAGATGTCATCTGAAGAATCAGAAGACCAAATCTAATTCTAATTCTACCACTGCATGCTGTAAACCTTTTGGCAAATTGTTTAGTCTCTTAAGACTTCTGTTTCTTTGCATATAGAATGAGGACTTCTATGACTTGTTATCTCCAGCTCCTTTCAGGTCTGATTCTCTGAGTTTCTAAATTGGCCCCCAGAAATTAATCAGTAGAGAATATCTTTTGAGACAAAGATAGAGAGGATCAAGAGAGCCTTGAATTGAATTAGTTACATTTCTATGGAAAAGGCATTAAAATTCAGAAAGCCAGTGTTTCAATCTTAGTGCTTCCCCTAATTTTTAATTCTAGGGTATTTAGCTAATTCAGTAATAAAATAGTATGAGATTTTTAATCTCTAAAGTCCCTTCCAAGTTTAAAATTCTAAGTTCAAAAGTCCATAAAATAATATATATATATATTCTTCTAACAATACATTAACCCATCTATCTATCTGCATTCTAAAGCCCTACTATAATTTATTTAGCATTTGATGGTTTATGGTTTCTCTGTTTCGATACTGTTATCTTCCCACTGGGATTTACAGAACTTCAGGGAAGGGAAAAATTATACAGTGGCCAATTGAGTGCACATTATTTAGCATTAAATGCTGGAATGATTCTTGAGAAGGTGATAATTGAGCCACATTTTGAAAAAGAGGAGGAGGGAGAATTTCTCCATTTAGAATGACTTGTATTAAGGCAATAAGAAAAACTTTTACATAAAAATGTAAACTATAACATAAGTATACAAAGTTCCCAAGATTAGGAATGAAAAAGGACAGACATGGGTGTGTCTGTGTGTGTGTGTGTGTGTGTGTGTGTGTGTGTGTGTGTGTGTGTGTGTGATTTACTTTGGTAGAAGGAATTGTTAAGAGTTACAAGATTCTGAAATAAAGAGAGAAGGATTTAATTTTTTTTTCATATTTTGAAACATTCCTCTTTTTTGTCTTTAAAGAAGGAATCTCAATGGTTATGTTTTGAAGACAGTTACCTTTATTGTACATATTTATATACTTTAATTTAAGTGAAATGCAATTATTTTTAATATATTATTTATAATCTATTAATTGTAAGAGTTATCACATCAGATATGTTAATGTTTCGATAGGACTTTATAGTATTCATTTATATATCCACTAGTATCTAACCAACATTGTTTAATATATTTTTAAACTTGAAAAATACTTTATAAACATATACTTAGATGATATGGTGATGTGATGGCTCTCCTCATGATTGGCACCTGCTGAATGTGGTATGGTGAGGTTATTGTAGGAAAGTTTTGGAGGGATAAGAAAGAGGGTCAGAGTTTCTCTGCCACAGCTCACTCAGCAGGGAAGACTTCAGGCACCAGACTCCAGAATACAGAATCCATCTTTGACGAGCCAGGTGGCAGCTTGTCTGCCTTCTTTATTTCTCCTCCTAAAGACCAAGAACTTTGACTGGTCCTGACTCTGTCTGATCCTGAGGCCCTCCAGAGAGCTAATCCAGACATTACATAGGACAATACTCACAATTGTGTTGGCATTATAAATAGTTAATAATTTGTTAACTTTGGAATTCTTTCAGTCTTCAGAATAGGAGACTGATAGTGTGGTACAGTGGAGAGAGTACTTGATTTGGAGTTGGAGGACAAGGGTTCATATCCCAGCTCTGAATGTTACTATATGTGCCTTAATTTTAACTTTTTTGGGTCTCTGTTTTCTCTTCTGTAAAATGAAGCTGCTTAAGTAGGTAGTGTCTATTAATAGTGAAATTTGAGGAAGATAATCCTAGAAATTGGTTATTGAATAGTAGTTAGTGGGAAGAAAGAGACTAGACAAAATAAGAATACAGAAGTTTTCTAGCTGTCATTCATTGGATGGCTGTCTCATTATCTACACTGGAATGTAGGTAACTCACCTGCATCACAGTCCCAGAGTGAGAATGTTAAGGACCAGGCCTAGATGAAGGGACAGGTCAATTCTCCAAAAGCCTCCACAGCTATGAATCATAACATCTAAAGGAGTTGCAAAGCAGTCTTTACTGACACAGGTGTTGCTTGTGGACTGGGAATGAAATAAATTGGAGGCAGAAGGAAGAGAAGAGAGGTCAGATAATGCAATTGCCTCTCAGTGCAAAGGTCAGAGAACAGCAACTGCCTCTCAGTCTCCTTGTGTCATCATCATCTGCTCACATAAAGAGATCCATTCTACAGGTCTGAGTTAGACCTCCAGCAGCTACTGGCAGGTGGCTCCCTTATCACAACATATGGCACCCAAACAGGGACAAGAACCAACAGTGTTCCAGAGCTTTTTGTGAGTAGGATCCTCCCAGAGTTCCTTCGGTAACCCATAGGGAAGGAAAGGGAGAAGAGACCCTGTAAGATTTTTTTAGTTGGTGTAATTAAATGGGCCAACACTTCAAAGGGCCAAGCCAGGAGATTGATGAGAGACTTAAATGACTGTTCTGACTATAGTCATCTTCTCTATTTGAAAGTTTGCCTCCATGACATCTCACAAGATCAACACCTGCTATAGTATTTCATCCTACAGTCATCCAGAAGTGATAGTGCTGCTTGCATTCCTCAGTGTGCAGACTCAAATAACAGCAAATGCACAAACTTACTCATCATGTTGTGGGGGGGAAATATCCATAAGACAAAAAAAGAGGGAATTGTTAAGGACTATGCTTAGGTGAGGGGGAAGATCAATTCTTCAAAAGCCTCCACAGCTGTGAATCATAACTTCTGAAGGAATAGCAAAGCTGCCTCTACTGACATAGGTGTTGCTTGTGGACTGAGAATGAAATAAAGTGGAGGCAAAGAGAAGAGGAGAGAGGTCATACAATGCAATTGCCTCTCAGTGAAAAGGTCAGAGAACAGCAACTGCCTCTCAGACTCCTTGTATCATCATCATCTGCTCACATGAAGAAATCCATTCTACAGGTCTCTAGCAGCCAATGGCAGGCAACTCCTGTATCACAATATGAGGAGGAACTTGGGGCTGTAGCAGAGTAGGGACCCCTGGACACTGTTCTAGGATGGAAAATATTCCTTGTGGTTAATTACAGACCAGAGCAAAGGTCAAAAGAGTAATAAACACACCTTTTCTTAGATCAAACCATCTCAAAAGAACTGAAAACCTGCAGACTCTTTCACCCCCAAACTACCTCTGAAAACAGATACAAAAAAAAATCTGAGGTTTGGGACAGTACCTCTTACATCTTAGGAACAGAACCCAATCTGAATATAAAGTTAAAAGTTTAAAAAAATAGGCTGGAAAAATGACAACAACAAAACAACAATAACAAAAAATCTTGATCATAGATCAAGATCTTCTTCTCAGAAGAAGACAACAAATTCAAAACTGTTATATTTTAAAGCCTCAAAGAAAAATGTCAATTGCTCTCAGCCTCAAAAAGAACTTATGGAAGAGCAAACAAATAAGAGAAGTAGAGAAAACAGTGAGGAAAAGAAATGAGAGGGATGCGGGAAAATCATGAAAAAAATCAATAGCTTGGTAAAGGAAGCACATAAAAATAATAAAGAAAAAACACCTTAAAATAGATTGGTAGGCAAAATGGTCAAAGAACCACAAAAATTCAATGAAGAAAAAAAAGAAGAAGCCAGAATTGGCTAATGGAAAAAAATTATATAACAATTCACTGAAGGAAAAAAAAACTCCTTAAAAAGTAGAATTGGCCAGGTGGAAAATTAGGTAAAAAAGCTTATTGAAGAAAATGATCCCTTAAAATAGAATTGGGAAAGGGAATGCTAATGCAACATCAAAAAAATCAAAAGAATGAGAAAAATAGAAGAAAATGTAAAATATCTCATTGATATGGAAAATAGATCAAAGAAACATAATATAAGAATTATTTGACCATCTAAAAGCCATGATCAAAAAAAAAGAGCTTTTCAAGAGCTTCTTTCAAGAAATGATCAAGGAAAATTGCTTTCATATTCTAGAACTAGAAGGTAAAAGAAAATGGAATAATCCACTGCTCACCTCTTGAAAGAAATTTTAAAAAACTGTTATAAATATTATAGCTAAATTCCAAAGCAGCCTGGTCAGGGAGAAAATATTGCAAGCAGCCAGAAAACAAAATTAAATATCATGAAGACACAATTAGGATAACACAAGAATTATCAGTTTCTACATTAAAGAATAGGAAGAGTTGGAACATGATATTCTGGAGGGCGAAGAAGCTGGAATTACAACCAATAATCAGCAAAACTTACTCAGCAAAACAGAGCATAATATTTAGTGGGGAGGAGGATATTTAATGAAATAAAGGATTTTCAAGCATTTCTGATGAGAAGACCAGAGCTGAATAGAAGTGCTGGCTTTCAAGTAAGAGACTCAAGAGAAATATTAAGTCGGTAAAGAGGAATGAGAAACCATAAAAAATCCAATAAGGTTAAACTGTTTATATTCCTTATAAGAAGATACTTCTTATAATTCCTAAGAACTTTCATTATTAAGGCAGCTAGAGTTGGCACACATAGACAGAGGGCATGGATGTGAGTTGAATATGATGCAATGATATATTTTTAAAAATAAAATTAAAGATTAAGAAAAAAATGCACCAGGAGAAGGAAATAGAGAGGTAGAAAGGGATAAATTATTTCACATGAAAAATCTTTTACAGTAGACAGGGGAACAGAGGAGGTAAAGGGGGAGTTCTTGAACCGTATTGTGATTGGGACTAGCTCAAGGAGGGAATAACATGTCAATCAATATGGTATAGAAATGTATCTTATCTTAGAGGAAAGAAAGGAGAGAAGAGAGGGAGGGAAGTCTGGTGGAAGAGAAAGTAGATGAGGAGAGGAGGAAGACAGAAACAAAGATAGGCAGTATAAAAGAGACAGAGACAGAGACAGATGGAGAGACAAAAGAAGATAAGCAGGTAAAATAGCATGGTAGGAAAACACAGTAATCATAAATATAAAAAAATAATTTTAGCAAGTTTGTCTGATAAAGGCCTTATTTTTCAAATACATAGGGAAATGAATCTTTTTTTTTTTTTTACAAATAAGTATCATTTCAAAATGTTGAATGCTCAGAGGCTATAGATAGGCAGTTTTCAAACAAAGTAATCAAAGCATAAATCACTATTGATTATAAAAATACAAATTAACATAATTGAGTTATCAACATCAAATTGACTAATATGATAGAAAAAGAAAATGACAAATATTGGAAAGGGTGGGGAAAATTGAGCTACAATGCATTGTTGGTAAAATTTTGAACTGATTCAACCATTCTGTTGAGCAATTTGGAACTTTACCTAAAAGGCTATAAAATCATGCACATACCCTCTGATCCATCAATAGCACTACTAGATTTGCATCTCAAAGAGATATAAAAACAATAAGAATGATGACATAGATACAAAAAGCTCTCATATTTGTGGGAAAGAATTGGAAACTGAGGAGATGCTCATAAGTTAAGAAATCAGTGAATAATTGATATCATTTTGTTGGAATGCTGTTTTGCAATAAGAAATAATGAGTAGGTTGCTCTCAGAAAAAATCCAGAAAGACCAATATGAATTAATGCAAAATGAAATGAGCAGAACTAGAAAAATATTGTACACCTCAGTAATAGCAATATTGTACAATGATCAACTGAGAATGACAACTAATCTCAGCAATGTAGTAATCTAAGAAAATGCCAAAGGACTTATGATAAACATGTATGTACATATATGTATATATACTGTCATCTTCAGAGAAAGAACTGATAAAAGTCTGAATAAAGAGCAAAGTATGTTTAAAAACTTTCTTTTCCTTGTTTTTATTTTGTTTTGCTTTTTGTTCTGCATTTTCTTTTAAATATAGAAATATTTTTCATGATTATTTATGTATAATCTATACGAAATTGCTGCCTTCTCAATGAAGTAAGAGGGGAGGGTGAGAGAAGATAATTTGGAACTCAAAATTTTACAAATGAATGTCTAACATTCTTTTCACTTATAATTGTGTATAATTCACTTATAATTGTGAAAAATAAAATATTTATTTAAAAAGTGAAAATATAGCTTTTATTGTGTATAGTGTTCTTGTTCTTCTCATTTTATTTTGTATCACTTTCTATGAGTCTTTCAAGTTTTTTCTGAAACCATCCTGCCCATCATTTCTTAAAGTACAATAGTATTCCATTGCAATCATATGCTACAACCTGTTCAACCATTCCTTAATTCTCCAAATCTTTGTCATCAAAAAAGAACAGATATAAATATTTTTGTGCATATGTATCCTCTCCTTCCTTTTTTGAAAAATCTCTTTAGGATGCAAATCTAGTAAAGGTAGATTGGTGTCCAGAATAATTAAAATAATTCAAAACTTCATCAATAGACCATTGCTATCCCAATTTTTTCAGATCTCCACCAACATAAATCATTTTCCTTTTCTGTTTTATTACACAATCTGATAGTTATGAGAGTTGTTTTAATTTGCAATTTTTCTAATCATTAAATTTATAGCTTTTTCTCATATAACTATTAGTAGCTTTGATTTCTTCTTTTGAATAACTTTCAGTCCATATTCTTTGATCATGCCATGCTATGCCATGATAGTGGCAGTTATGTATCTATTTGAAAAATGAGACCTTTATCAGAGAAACTTGCTATAAAATATTTTCCCAGTTTCCTGCATTTAATTTTACCTGCAATTATTTTGTTTTTGCATTCCCTTTTAAATTTTATGTAATCAAAAGTATTTGTTTTGCTTCTAGGATGCTCTCTGTCTCTTGTTTGGTCATAGACTCTTCTCTTATCCATAGATCTTATAGGTAATTTTTTTCCATATTCCCATAACTTACCTATGCAATCACTATTTATGTCAAAATTGCGTACCCATTTTGGCCTTATCTTGATATACAATGTGAGATATTGGTCTTTCCCTAGTATCTTCCAAACTACTTTCTAATTTTTTTTTTGAAGTTTTGTCAGATGATGGAATTTGTCCCAAAAACTTGTATCTTTGAACTTAGTAAGCATTAGATTACTGTGGTAATTTATTAATTTAATGTGAACTACACACCCTGATTATCTATTTTCATTCTATTTGCGCTTTTGGTTTGTGTGAGATCATGATTTCCTTTTTACTTCAACTGAAGCATAATAGATTCTGTTCATGTATTGATCCAGGACACTTCCAAAAGATTTGGAATGGAAAACACCATCCACATGTAAAGAGAGAACTATGGATACTCAATGTAGATTGAAGAACTGTATTTTCATCTTTTTTGTTTGCTTCTTTCTTATTTTTCCCTTTTAGTATTAATTTTCTTGTGCAACATAACAAATATGGAGATCTGTTTAAAAGGATTGCATTGTACAACCTATATCAGATTGCTTGCTTTCTTGGGGAGGGAGGACATGAGAGAGAGGGAGAAAAAAATTGTTACACAAAATCTTACAAAAATGAATGTTGAAAACTATCTTTACATGTATTTGGAAAAATAAAATTCTATTCAGGAAAAAAAGTAGATTCTGCTTCAGACTTTTATTTTAACTCTGTATGTGTCTGTTTTAAGTGTTTTTCTTGTAAATAACTATTTTATTCTAATTTCTAATCTATCTGCACACTTTTATTTTATGGATAAATTTATCATTTCTTTAACATTCACAGTGATGATTAACTACATATTTTCCTCCATGTCTATTTCTTCTGTTTATTCTTCTCTCTCTTTTTACACTGTTGCTCCTCAAAAGTCTGGTTTGCTTTTGATCACGATCTATTTTTATCTATCCTCTATAATCATTCCCTGATTCTCTTTTCCCCTTCCTCTTTGTCTCCTCTGTTGGGTAACAGATTTCTATAACTGTGTGTGTGTGGGTGGGTGGGTGTGGGTGTATGTGTGTGTTGTGTGTATTCTTTCCTCTTTGAACCAATTCAGATGAAAGTGATGTTCAAGCATTGCCCATTCTCTCTTAACCACCCACCCATTTTACATTTCTTCACTGTAACAGTTCTTTTGCATCCCTATTTTAAGTAAGATTATTTTCCCCATTCCTACTCTCCCTTCCCCCTTCTCCTAGTGTACCCTTTCTAACCCATGCATTTGTGTGTGAGAGACAGAGGAAAGTGGGGGGGGGGGATGGGAAGGAGGTTTGCGAGAGAGAGAGAGAGAGAGAGAGAGAGAGAGGAGAGAGAGAGAGAGAGAGAGAGAGAGAAGAGAGAGAGAGAGAGAGAGAGAGAGAGAGAGAGAGAGAGAGAGAGAGAGAGAAAGAGAGAGAGAGAGAGAGCCCAATCATCCCATAAAATCAGCTCATTTCCAAGCCCTCTGGCTATGTAGAATTCTTCTAACTGCATTAATAATAACAGCATTCTTAGGAGTTACATGTATCATTTTTCAAATTTAAGATTATAAACATTTTAAACTTATTAAGTCCCTTATAATTTATCTTTTATGTTTATATTTTCATTCTTCTTTTCATTTCTGATGAGTAGGTTATTCTTTGTTGTAATCCTAGCTGTTTTCTCTTCTGCAATGTTATATTCCAAGTTCTTTGCTTCTTGAACATGGTAGTTGCTAAATTTTAAGTGACCCTGACTAATTCCACAATATTTAAATGTTTTCTTTCTGGAATGTTGAAGTATTTCCTTTTTGACCTTGGACCTTTAGAATATGGTTCTAATGTTCCTGGCATTTTCATTTTGAGATCTCTTTCAGTAGGTGATTGATTCTTATAGCTTCTATTTTACCCTTTAGTTCTAGGATATTAGGGCAATTTTCCTTTATAATTCCTCAACATGATACTTAAGCTCTTTTCTTACTCATGACTTTCAGGAAACCGATAATCATAAGTATCTTAACTTGATCTATTTTCCAGGTAAATTATTTTTAGGAGATTTTTCAAATTTTCTTCCATTTTTTTTCATTCTTTTGACTTTTTTAATTGTTTCTTAATGTCTTATGGAGACATTAGTTTCTACTGCTCAATTATATATATTTTTAATTTTTTCTTTCTTTTCTTCTTTTTTTTTTCTTTCTTTTCTTTTCTTTTTTTTTTCCTGAGGCAATTGGGGTTAAGTGACTTGCCCAGGGTCCCACAGCTAGGAAATGTTAAGAGTCAGAATCCAGATTTGAACTCAGGTCCTCCTGACTTCAGGGCTGGTGCTCTATCCACCTAGCTGCCCCTCAATTATAATTTTTAAAGAATTATTTTCTTAGATGTGCTTTTGTTCCTCTTTTTTCTATTTGGCTAATTCTCATTTTTAAAAAAAAAGTTATTTTCATTAGTGAAATCTTCTATGTATTAATCAATATTTATTAGTTAATTAAAATTTTAACTTATGTTTTGTAAGATATTATTGTTTACAGTATTTTTGTGCCTCTTTTTACCAAACTATTAATAATCTCTGTGATTTTATTCCTTTGCTCTCATTTATTTTTGCAATGTTCCCTCTATCACTGATTTTGAAAATAGTTTTTAGCTCTTCCAGAAATTGTTGTTGGGCTTTTGTCCTCACATTTTTCTCTGAGGTTTTCGTTATAGGGATTTTTAATGTCATTTGTTTACTTCTGAGTTTCTTCTTATCACTATAATAAATTTTTATTATTAGGTTCTTTTTTTCTTGTTTGCCCATTTTACTAAATTATTTTTTGACTGAATTTTATGTTAAAAGTTGAGCTCTGTTCCAAGGGTGGAGTTGGAGGGATACTCTCCCAAATTTTAGGCTCTTTTTTTTTGCACTTCTATTTTCAGACTTAATTCTGGGACTTTGGAAAGTTTTTGGTGCTTCCAAAGTGATGTATTAACAGGGTGTGGTGTGGTCGTTTTTCCCTTGGTTAGTACTATGGTCCTTATTTAGAAAGGGCCCTAGATTATGACTGCAAGTACTATTGTGCTTTGGGGCACCTTGAGACTGAAAGCATTCCTCTCTGCTCGGGAACTATGAACCAAAAATAAGCATAGGCAATGCAATTATCCACTTGTGTTCTGTTATAAATCCAATGCCAGGCCAGGTAACATATCTTTTTGACAAGTTTTCCAATCCCATTACAATCTCTGGTTTAAGAGCTCCTGAAGTTGCTGCTGCAGCTTACTGCCTCCTAGAACTACAGCTAGTGTTGCTACCAAGTTGACACCTGACCATTCCTCACCCCAGTACCACAGATATTTACTTTTAACGTCTTAAATTATCTTGATCTGGAAAAATGTCTTACCTTTGCCTTTTGTTGGCTATACCACTCCAGAATTCAATTTGAGTGATTTTAGCTTTTTGGAAGGTAAATATTGTGAGAGCTCACCAGCTTCCTCTACTATATCATCTTGTCTCTGCTCCCAGAAGTCTAAACTCATTTCAATTGTGTAAATATTTTTAAGTGCCTACTATGAACAAGGTGCTTTTCTAAATATTAGGGATACCAAAAATAAAATGAAAGTCTCTGCTTTCCAGGAACATACACATTCTCCTTACATACTAATGTAAGCAAATATAAGGTAATTTGAAAAATTGAAGTATCAGCTGGGGGCATCAGGAAAGGCTTATTGTGGGAGATGTCATATCAATTGATTCTTGAAGAAAAGTATTTTGAGAAACAGGGATGATACTGGCTTGGGGGAATGTAAGGAATGGAGTGTCAAGTCTAGGGAACAACTAATGGTCCAGTTTTATTAAAATATAAAATTCATGAAATTCATAAAATTATGAAATGAGTGAAAAACAGGAAACATTGTGGACAGTCTAAATGTCAGCTAAAGAATTTGTATTCTTATTATATAAATAATTGGGAATCAACGAAGGGACATGTTTAAACTTATGTCCACAGAAGATTATTTCAACTACTATATGGAAGATAGATTGGAAATTAGAAGAAAAAACATTAAATAGGAATCTATTATACTAGGGTAGAGAATAGGTAGTGAGGACTTGACCTGGAATTGTGTCTGTAAGTAGATTAAAGAGACATATTCAAAAAATATTATCAAAGTAAATTGAAAAGATATGGATTGGGATTTGGTAGATGAGGGAAAGAATAATCAGGAAACAAGAGGTTATGAATTTGAATTAAGGAGATAATTATACCTTTAACAGAAATAAGAAATTTTCAGGAAAATGTAATGGAAGTGGAGATGGGGATAAGGAGATACATTGTGGAAATGATGTTTGAATTCAAGACTTCTTTCTTTCAATGTATGAGCTCTACAGGAAAGAATGTTTAGATCATGCTGCAGGATAGAAGAAATAAAGAATACTTACATTTGGGAATTATCTGTATAGAGATAGTACTTGAACCATAGAAGTTGACAAAATTTCCAAGGCAGCACATTTAAAGAGAGAGAAGGCTCAGGACAAAACTTTGACAATATCTTTGGTAAAAATGTAAGAGGTAGAATTTTTTTTTTAATTTCTGGAATCTCAATATATATCAAGCTGGTCACCAAATTTGCATATGAAGTAAAATATCAATAAATAGTTGTTAACTATGAGTTATTGAATTTTTCAAAATTTCATGTTATAAGAATAGGAAATAAAGTTTCTCTTCTCTATCACCCCAAATTGCAACATATACTCAATGTTTTCTCTTTTCATAAAGAAAGGAAAAAATTCTTCTAACCAATTTATTGAGCAACAATATTGTGCAATTCCTGAATGCACAGCAGATGGCACATTTGCACATAAGTAATGAGTGTCCTGCTGTTGACGCATGATGTTTTAGCAAGAGTTGATATGATACTTTTTTTTTTCCTTCCTTTCAATGTTATGACATCAGTTCTCCAGGAAAGAAAACCAGCTGGGAAAATGTTCAACCAGCATAATCTAAACGATATTAGGTTCCATAAACTAAACTCCCTCATTTTTAGTAACTAAAAGCAATTTTGCTTTAAAAAATTCTTTTGAATACTCACACTCAACCATATAAGTTTACTAACAGTTTAAACTCCATGTTTCCTATCTTGTCCAGCTGCATAAACTATGTGTGCCCAATAAAGTATCTCAAAATAACTTAAGCAACAAAATGAAAGAAAATGTTTAGTGAATTTTTAGTCAGAGATGCTCCACACATACCAAAATTGTAGATAATAGCACAAAAAACTCTACTCTTAACAGTCTTTCAAAAAAAACTATAAAATCATATTTGAATTTAACCAACATAAATTTATATAGTTTATAAGTCAAATTTTAAAGATAAAATGCATGAAATAATTTCATTTTGATACTAATAGGAGTTTGTTATGAGTCATTTTTAAATGATTCTAATAAATTGGTGTATAGTCTTCACCAAAAGTTTAACATTGACGTAATAAATTCTGGATGTTTCTAAATTTCAAAAGGTCAGGACTTTAATTTTACAATCTCCAATTCTCTAGCTTTAATTATATAAAGTAATACAATCAATGTTAAACAGTGGACTTGAATTTGGAAGAATGCTGGATTTAAAATCTACCTCTAATAATTAACCTCAAAGCCCTAGCTTCTTCATCTATAAAAATAGAATGAAATTATCTATTCCTAATTCATAGGGTAGTTAGATAAAAAAGGCATATTTGTAAAGTTTTTAAAATTTTAAAGTCCTAAAGAAATGTCAAGTATTTTTATTAATAATGAACAATAAATTTAAATTATAAGTGCAAAGCTAGAGTCAATATCATGCAATCAAATCAACTAAATTAATTTAAAATAAATTAAATTTATTTTAATCAAATTAAAATTAATTTTAATTAATTATAATTATAATATTTTGTTGATTGCAATTGAACAATTAAACTAATTGTTAATTAATTTAAATTAAAAATAAAATCCTAAATTAATCAATCAACTTTCAGTTTTTGACAAACTTTCAAACTGGATTGATGTATCATGTTTGAATAGGCCAAGTAACCTTGGCCATGCCCAAGAAATCATTTATAAATTATCATGATAGTTAAAACTGGATACAAGAAAGAGGATGGAGCAAGAATAATATTCCAATAAACCTTCTTAAAAGGAACTAATTAGTGGAGTGGAGAATGTTGAAAGGAGGAGAGGCTTCATCTCTGGTTTTCTTTCTTTTACTCTCTTTTCTCAAAGGAGGACCTTATACACTTCAAAAGATCCAAAGGATTTTGGACTTTACATCTTCCCATCAGCATCTTAGCATCACCTCCCTTCCCCCAGGACAAAAACCTGGCAGCAGTGTCAACATCAAGAGCCAAGGACAGATTGGTTACAGATTCTCCATGTTTAAGGGTAACTTCTTGAAAATCTCACAAATGAAAGAAAAAGACTTCCAGAAACCAGGAACTGTGAGTTATCTCATTCCCACTCAAGCTCTTTAAACTTACCCAGATTTAAAGCATACATTTTTAACCTTTTGTTAATATAGTTTTAACTTTATTTGTTTGGGCTTTTAGAAGCTAATGGGATATTCCAAGTGAGAAAATGGGGCCTTCTATTAAATATAGTAAAATTTCAGAAGTTGGCTCCCCAAGGTTCCATATCAATATTCTATAGAAAAAATATTCTAAATACTCCAATGATTAGGGCCCCCATTAACCAGTCTCCCATCACATTCCAACTAATACAAAAGTGTCTATATGAATCCTGTGTGCAAAAGAAAAGGATGGGTGGAGCTCTCAAAAAGATAAGATTTGCACTGAATTGTTTCTTAAAGGGAGGTTATTTGGTGAATGTGAAATAGGATTCTCTTTGAGTTATAGACCTATAATATATATCTATGGCATGTGTGGGGAAGAGTAAGGAAGCAGACTGAGAAAAGAACTTTATACTAGGAGGATGAAAAAAAAATAAAAGATGCAAAAACGAAGTGGCATATATTCTAAAAAACAAAAAATACACTCACAACTTCCCCAAACACACACACACACACACACACTCACACTTAAGTATATGAAATAGCTTATTAAAACTCTTTGAGGGGAAAAAAATTACACAGGACAGTGTTCCTGAAAGTATTCAGGACATTTCTGATATGTAATGTTAGAATTATCATGCACTATAGTTTGAACCAGAAATTTTGGTTGAAAATAAATGAAGCTTCAGAAAACCTGAAAGAGATTTTGGAGAAAATTTACATACATATATATCTATTTACAATCAGAATGGTAAGAGATAGATAGCCAGTGTTGCTCTCTTGCAATGTTGGGGAAAATTAAGTAATATTTCTACATCCCCTAGCCCTGCCCAGGTAGATTATTCTCTTATGGCAAACATTTAGAAAGGTATGTTTCATTGTCCAAAAGATCAAAAAGGAACAGAGGAGTATCAATCTTTGTCACTAGAGGAAAGTCTCCAAAATAATGGAATAAACATTCATTTCAATAAATTTCCTTTGAACTTTGAAATTAATTATTATACAGTACAATGGCAAATGTAAGGTTATAAACTTCATTTTATTAATAAATACTACTGAATTCAGATTCATCATTCTATTTAATTAAACAAAAAAATTGAAAAATCTACATTTAATGATAAACTTATTTTTTTCAGAATATAATCTAAAACTGAAACAATTCCTTTTGAAATGGAAGGGCACTATATTACACAATATTAGTCCTTCAAATGAGAAACAATGTATTTTTTTAATTTTCAAATTATAGGAAAAGAATTTTTAGATTATATTTTATTAATCTTTTCATTTTCTCTTCCAGGAAATTTGTTAAGTGCAATTATCTATGTATTTCAGATAGGAATTTGGTTGATGATTTATTACATATACCTTGAAAACAATTTTAAAATATCAATTGAAACACAAAAATCTTGAGAAATAAGGAGCACGCCAAGTCATTATTAATCAGAGAAATGGCAAATTAAGACAACTCTGAGATACCACTACATACCTGTCAGATTGTCTAGCATGATAGATAATGCTGAATGTTGAAGGGGATGTGGGAAGATTGGAACACTGATACATTGATAGTGGAATTATGAATACATCCAGCCATTCTGGAGAGCAATTTGTTCAAAAAGTTATCAAACTGTGAATACCCTTTGATGCAGCAGTGTTTCTACTGGGCTTATACCCCAAAGAGATCTTAAAGAAGGGAAAGGGACATGTATGTGCAAGAATGTTTGTGGTAGCCCTCTTTGTAGTGGCCAGAAACTGGAAATTGAGTAGAAGCCCATCAGTTGGAGAATGGCTGAAAAAATTGTGATATATGAATGTTATGGAATATTATTGTTCTGTAAGAAATAACCAGCAAGAGGATTTCAGAAAGGCCTGAAGAGACTTACATGAACTGATGCTGAGTGAAATGAGCAGGACCAGAACATCATTATATACTTCAACAACAATACTATATAATGATCAATTCTGATGGACATGGCTGTCTTCAACAAGGAGATGAAACAAATCAATTCAATTTGTTCAATAATGAATAGAACCAGCTACACCCAGCAAAAGAATTCTGGGAAATGAATGTGAACCCCTATATAGCATTTCCAATTTTTCTGTTTTTGTCCGTTTGCATTTTTTATTTCCTTCACAGATTAATTTTACATTATTTCAAAGTCTGATTCTTCTTGTGCAGCAAGATAACTGTATGGATATGTATACATATATTGTATTTAACATATACTTTAGCATATTTAACATGTATTGGTCTACCTGCCATCTGGGGGAGGAGATGGGAGGAAGGAGGGGAAAAGTTGGAACAAAAGGTTTTGCAAGGGTCGATGCTGAAAAATTACCCATGCATATATCTTGTAAATAAAAATCTATAATCTAAATAAATAAATGAAAGGAGAAATAAGGAGCACGAATATCTTTTACACATTTACAGAGAAACTGAAACCCAGAATGTTAATAACTTAGCCAAGGCAATTGATTGTGTTGAAGAGAATAAGAATATAGTAAAATTTCTGTACTGAACATCTATATAAAGATAAAGTTACTCTAATTACAAAGGGATCAAAGTATATAATTTATCCATGTCTGTGTCCAAGATAAAAATTTAGCCACAATAAATTTCTTTCTACAATCAAAATCAAAATATTCAAATATTCTGAATTATTAAAATAAAAAACTAAAAGCATCTAGGTAAAATACTTTTATTAATTATAATAATATAATAAACAAGGTTACAAAAATAACTTTATTAACCAATAATGATGCCATTAATTACAGAAAATTTATAATACAAGTCATAACCACAGTGTTCCCTTGTTTGAGTAAGCTTCCAGCTACACCCATTCAATAGGCAGCATTATTATTTTTCTATTTACATGCATGACAAATGGTTGTAATATCCACAGTATTCTACTTATGGGTTCTCAAATATAAACACTTTCTGTGCAAATGGAAATAAGCCTATTTAAAAGGCACACTGTCAAGATTTAAATTGTCCAAAAGATTTCTTCATGACTTACATTTCTTTTTTGAAATTCTAAGGGTCATACTCATTTTCAGAGATTGAAAATTAACTTTGGTTTTGGAGTCTCTCATGAAAAAATACATTAAAAGGCACAACAGTTGTTTCTGTGAGATGAAACTTCCCTTTTCTCCAAAAAAAAAAAATCTTCAAAATGGCTACCTTCTGAAACTATTAAGAGGTTTTAGCTGCATCCTATTATTAGACAATATATTAATATAGTGTCAATATTCTCCTTGACATTTCTTTATCATGAATATAACAAATCTTCTCTCAAAGCAAATTGCATAGAAATATCAGGAAAATACCAAATGCAACCTAATTTTGAGCAGATAAAAGTGTTTTCATTCTTGACAGTGTTCCTTTTAAAGAAAAAACTGTGGCTATAACATTCACTTTGTACAGTACCATTGGTACCAACAAGAAATATTCACAGGAATAAGTGAAATACAAGTTTGCTATCACATCATTATTATTCTCTTTTCTGGCCCTCCAGTGTGTCTCATGTTCCTCCTTATTTCTTGAAATCACTTCAATACTTGGATAGCAAGCCCTAGCCTGATATAGAGATTTGACTCCATATAAACCATTTTACTGAGGCACTGCCACAGAAAACAGGTTTAAAAAAAATCCCTACACATCATATAATAACACCTCCCCCCAATAAAAGTACATAAAAAGGTTGTATGCCTTCTGCCCAGCAGAAGAATAATAACATATTTTAGGGTTTTTTAATCATTATTCTTAGTAGAACAGGATACCTATAAAAGTATCAATTAGGAAATATCCATTTTTTAAAATTGTCAAAACAGAAATTGATTGCAATCTTTTAATCTAAGAAGTCTTTCTTGATTGCTCAAAGTAAAGTTACCTTCTAATTAACTGTTTATTTCCTTTTTTTTCCCCAAAAAGATCTTAGATTTGCAAGGAAGATATATAAATGTTATTAGTGTTATGCTTTATTCTAGATAAAGAACAGTACTCAAAAATAGATATTTTATATATTTTACCAAAATTTATCAATGTGATTACACATTATCATAATAATTACAAGTGACTTGGTTTCTTGTCCTTACTTCTTCTCTTTAAATTCCTTTTACACTTTCCATAGTTCACTTTAAAACAAATGGATGTTTTCTAAGAATTAGATCAAAGTGGCAAATAATTCTATTTTTGGGGGGAGGGGATCAATTTTTGTGAATAAAGAATACATAGTTTTAAAGGGACAAAGTTGTGTCTTATGAATTTAGGTATATTTGATACCTACCTATTCATATTTCCATTCTTGAGAATGTATAATAGTTGACAGTGAAATTTTTTTTTCAAAAATATAGAGGAAACGTTTTTAAGTATTTAATAATTATATAAAACTGTTTTAAAAATAGTCTTTTATATGTGAGCTATAAATGATGATATTGAGGTCATGACTACCATAAAGGAAAGGCATTTAAGCATATGTGTCATCTTCTTTTCCAATTTACCTGGCTAAAATTGTGATTAGCAAAAGTGAATGAAGTCAAACCAAGAGATTTAGGATGGATTCATCATTCCCTCATAGATAACTCACTACAAGCACTAAATGTACCATTTCTTATCTTGAAGGATCTTGATTAATACATGCTGGTTTCTAGCATCCTTCCCTGAATGGATTATCTCAACACCAGATTTCTTTCTTTCTTACTGGATCTTATGCTAAACATTTTGCTATAATTTCAAAGAGGCTTATGTAAAAGATTTCTAAGACCTTATTGTGGTTCTAGATTTTAAGAGAGAGACAAAGAGATACATACAGACAGAAAGACAGAGAGACAGAGAGGGGAGACAGAGACAGACAGACAGACAGACAGAGAGCAATACACTTTCAAAGGAATACACCTGCAAACCCCAAATGAGTAAATAACTATACTTACAATATCAAATTCTGAAGCATTATTTGGATTTTTGTGATAAACTTTCCATTTTACTCATTATCATTATCATAAAGAACTGCAATGAAAAAGACAATTCAGATGCAGTTTTCCAAACAAAATGTATCTATGAAGATCCAGCTCAGAAGACCTTTTGGTCTTCTTTATTAAAAAATATGTAATTTTTTTTTCATCAAAAACTTCTTGTTGGCTTTTGAACAGATCAGTTCACAGTGAACTTGATATGATGTCATGCTAGAATGATTCTATTTCATCATTAAAGATGGATTTCTGCATAATTCTGTTCTTTCCTCCTCTAAACAGATTTTCTTTTGTGTGGTCATAATTTTCCAGCTAGGAGGGACAAAGAGGATAGCTTTTCCAACTCCATTAAAATTTTATATATCAAATACTGAACTCTAAAGAGAGAGTAAGAGGGTCATTATTAGCACACATTCTATAAATGGAACAAATAGAATTTGAACAGCATCTTCTGCCTTGAAACACATCACTTTATCCAAAAAGCATATTGCATTAGGAGAGGGAGTTTCCATTCATTTCAATAAATTCATATTGAGGGGTTACTTGGAAAGTTAGGCTATGTGATTAAAATAATATTTTTCAATATCAATCAAATTAGTTAACTGTTCTTAAGGTAATCTTGGTTCTCATCTAAGAATATAAGTTTTTAGAATTAACGTATTTATTGTTTAAATATAAGATTTATTTGGAGCATCCTTTTAATGAAAGAAATAAACATTTTCCTCTTATTTTATGTACCTACATCGAATCTAAAAGATTCTTTACATAGGTAAAGAGATATAAGTAACTTACATAAATAAATGGACTTTAATTGAGTAGGGAAAGATTACAGGGATATCCATATTATTCTCCCTCTGAAAAAGGAAACAAAAAGCATCAACAAAGCATTTAGCATGCTAAGAGTTGGAAAATACTCAGAATAGGTTTTCTTAATCTTCAGTAGATTATGGTTGTAGGGATATTAACCGGTTTTTAGTAATGGCAACGGATTTCATTATTTGAATATAAACTGTTAATTTCTTTTTAGAAAGTGCTGTACTGCCTGACAAGAGATTAGAATGGTGATGACCACGAACTATATGCTTTGACTCTGTATGTGTGTGTGTTTGTATGTATGCATACATGTTAGCGTACATGTGTATGGACATGCCCACATAATGGTATTAGAGGGCATGGGATAAAAAAAATGAAAATGATTATCTTATATGATAAAATGGATTATAATTTAAAGGAACTCATTGAAGATGGAGGATAATATATAATGGTGATGATTTTGACATGATAGTATTTTTAAATTATCTTTATTATTAAGGTACCAAAATGGAAAGTGGCACAGGGAATTGAACTGCCCTATTTATTTAAAAAATCTTTTGTCATCTATCAATAATAACTTTGTAAATTTTTTTAACCCATTCAAGTATCTTCAGGAGATATGTTACTGAACTTGCACATACCTTAATTCACTTCATCATTTACAAAATAACACTGACAGATAGAATGACAGAAAACACTCATAAATACCAATGAGAATCTTAATAAACTTGACAGTCATGTAGTTTGTTTGTTTTAAGATTTGTATGTAGGACATTTTAGTTTCATGCGCTCTATGTGAGGAGTTATAGTGGGAGAAGCGCCAGCGACACTTATTTCAGCTATGACTGAGATACTTTGTATGTCAACATAATTTTGTGAATCCATTTTGCATAATAAGCTACTCGAACAAAAATCCCAGGGCGGTTTGGAATGGCACAGCCACGACCAGGCACAATAACACCAATGACCATTCTCATTTTATGTTGTTCACATACCAATGGGCCACCATAATCTCCCTAGGAAAAGGATACACATAGCAAAAAAAATTATTTTAGAGACAAAAAAAAGATAATTCTTTATAATTTAATATAGTCCATTACAGTCACATGAAGTTATACACAAACAATTATTCTTAATCCCATACAAACAAAAATAATTATATCCTCTAACAAGAGGGTATGTATTGAATGGAAATTTGGAAAGCTGGGTGGGAGGCTGCATATTTTAGAGTTAGGGAATAATCTAATTTAAGTGAAAGATCTGATATCTTTAGGGTTGGAAGGCAAGGTAAGATATTAGAATGTACTGAACACCTTAGTTTTAGGTTTTCTTTCAAATTGAGATAGTCTTTTTTATAGCCCCAATTCTCATAAGATTTTTATTAATGTAATCATGTAATATAAACTATGGTTTATATCTTGATTTACAGTTGGGGAAAGGGAACAAAGAATACCAACAATAACTCTGAATAGCATCAGTTCATAAAGCCTTTAATATCTTGTGATCACAAGATACCATAACATTGCAAAACCTACAGAAATGCCATTAAGTTATCCCTATAGTCTATGGAACTAACTTCCCTGTGTAATTTAGCTTTAATAATGTCTTATTTTATGGAGTCCTTTAACAAAATGAGATGGATCATTCTGGTACATGATATACATAATACCAACTTTTTTGGTTTTTAATATGAGAAAAGTACAAAGGAAATATGGTGGAGAACATTATTCCTATTAAACATTTTGGGTTTATAAAGCTTTACCTCGCATGGTCCTGTTCCTATTTTTTCAGTTCCAGCACAGATTTCAGATTCATTCAGAGTGATCTTTCCTTGGTGATATTGACTACATTTCTCATTTCCCATGATAAATAAGTGTGCCACACGAAGAAGACCATCAAAGTTGATTACTTAAAAATTAAATAAAATCAAGGTTAATAGAAATAACATTATATTTAAGTAGAAATGCTTTTATTTAAGTAAGCAACATAGAATTTAAATTGAAAATTAAATGCCTTACATCCAGTGTATCCCCATCCATATACACTACACGTAGTCTTTTCAGGAATTGTGCAGCCATAATTAGGTAAATCAATTGTACTAACAAAGTCATCTAGTACTGCAGGTCTGAAAAAAAAAATCAACACACTTGGTTTTAATTCAACATTTTTAGAAATTGTATCTAAAAGAAAGCAAAGGTATACATTTGCTTTATGATACCAACTTCTTTTTAAGTTAAGAAAAATAATCTTCAAATTTTAAATATTAACCTTGCAAGCTTTAATAAAACCAGGTCTGATCCTTCAGGTCCATATACTAATTGAGAGATATTTAAAACTTGTTTGTGTTTCTCTTCTCCTCTTCCATGGACATCATGAATTCCAAGCCAAGCTTCATAGTCTTTCAAATCTTTAGTTCTAAATAAAATATTAAAATAAATATATAATTTTAGAACGACTTTGGAGGCTATACTTTTATGTAATTGTATTCTTCTTGGTCTATTTACATAATACAGAGAAAATCAAAAGTAATTAAAATAGCTGAAATCTGCAACATAACACTATGGTGGACAATACATTTGTAAGTAGAGATTTTATTAGATTTTGAAAATCATGAATACATAATTTTTGATATATTTAAAATTGCAATGCAAATAAACACAAAAATGTTTGCTGCTTTTAAAAAAGAAAGCAAAAAGGATCATGACTACTAAGAATTAGGTCAGGTGGAAGATTTCCTATCACTTGTAATATACTATACTGTGTCTCTTTCTGAGACTGATTTTCATAATAATTTGTTTAAAGGATGATGCATACACAGTTTACAAATGCCAAATGAAATGAGGCCAAAAACAAAGTCTGGGGATTTAAATATAAATAACAGTAATAAATTGTGTATTGTCTTCTTGTTTTATATCTCTAAGCTACAAAAATAAATGAATAGAATTAATAGCAACACAAAAATTAGCAAATCAAAATTATTCTAAATTAAAACTTAATTTTATAGATATCTTACCCAGAAGGGAAACATTGTCTTGCAGTTAAAATCCAACTTTCTTTAATTAATGAACCTCCACAGATATGTTTATTTCTATGAAGAAAGGAATAGGAAAATATAACAAGTAACATAAGTTTGATTCAACATTTATTAAAGCACATGCTAAAAGCAATAAATTGGCATGCCCTTTCCAGTAGCAATGCAACTACTGATATGCTTATCATTCCCACTATAAGAGGTAAAAAACCAAATAAAAAGGGGAAGAGGGCAAGGTTATTCCTAGTGTCTTGGTGGATGACAGGATGAACTATGAAGTATGGTCTAGAGCAGGTTGGAGATATAAAGGATTAAGGTGAGTTTGCACTCAATCAGTGCAATTAGTGAGATTAGATTTCACTTACTTCTACTAAGGCATTTCGTGATACCAGAATTAGCCTTTATCTTGAATGTTGTATTACATTGTTTCCTTATTTCATCATGCGTATCTATAATTATATCACTTCCACTAAAGCTTCTAATATAGGTGAATATAATATGTGAATATATGTGAATGTAAGCATGATCTGTGCATGTATGTATATATTGTAACATATAACACAACCTAAACAATATGTACTAAATGAAGAATCAGAATTGATATATTTATGTATATTTATTTATGTATATATGTATATACATGTTTATGCATAAATATGTATATATTTATATATGTATGATATATTAATGTTTAATATAACATTAAAATGAAAATTGTGAAAATTTTTAAGAATACTTTACTTAGTCTTGTATATGATCTATGGTAGCAATCAGTAGAATATTAGCTCCTTGAGGGTATGGATTGTTTTTAGGGTTTTAGAAAACTTTTGATTTTTTTTCTTTACAGTACCATCATTTCCAAATGTATACATTTTCTTCTTCTACTTAGGGGACAAATAAAGGAGGAAAGTAATTCATCAAAACTAGCTAACATATTACTCTATTCTGACAATAAATGTAGAATTCTTCTCACAAAATCCTCTACCTCTGTAAAAACAACAACAAAAAAGGAACAGAAGTAAGTTTTCTGAATTCTTCTTCTGGGATAATATTATTCATTATAAAAGTAAAGTATAAAATGCTCAGTATTGGTGGTTTGTTCTCTTCACTTATATAATTGTAGTATTGTAGACCCAGTACAAATACAAGAGGTTTTTTCATTATGTCTTTATATCTCCTCACCTAGCCGAGTAATTTGGATTTTTAGTAAATATTCACTTAATGGAATTAAATGATTTTTTTTTAAAGAATGTAGTCTGGAACTAAAAATATGACTGCATCATTATACAGCATCTAAAATTCCCCTCCTTTTAAAATTTACAATATTAAATTCTGATGGCTATTAGTTTTCTCTCCATCACTTGATTTCTATAATATGATAAACATATGAACAAAATTATTTGATGAGATTAAACTGCATCAGAGTCATGTTATATCATTTATTTTCTAGAAATAAATTCCTAAAAGAAAAAAATATTTTAAACTCTGGATATAATATCTGACATAAATGGATTTATACTAACAAAACAGATATGCACTAGATTGAACAATTATATAGATCATTTCTTTAAAAGGTTATTTATTGAAAATACACAAATATATAAACATGTGAACATGTGTATATACCCATATTCATATATATGGAGAGAGAAAGAAATAATATTCTTGGCATATGTAGACATATATATGTGTATGTGTACATTTTATATATACATGAATATAATAGAAATAGAAGTTAGAGCAACTTTTCAAAATTAGTAAAGTGTATACATTTTTAGACATTCTGCTTGAAATATTATAATTACCTGTATTTCAAACTAACCATCCATCCTACATTTGTTTGTGTTGGGATTCCATTTACTACTCGTAATTGTTTTGTTTTTGCACAGGAAATGACAGGATCTGAAAATAGTCCCAAACATATATTTAAAAACAACAATAACATATAAGCAGGCCTTTTTGTAGTGGCAAGGAACTGGAAACTGAGTGGATGCCCATCAGTTGGGCTGAATAAGTTATGGTATATGAATGTTATGGAATGTTATGGGCCAGAACTCTGTACTTAAAACAAGGATTCTTACAAGGTACTAACTAAATGGAATCGATAATACAACGGTTATCTAGTTTAGCATGGTGATTACTCTGCTGAAATGAAGGCTGGTCCAGAGACCTCTAGAAAACCAACCAGAACATTACACTTTGGCTTCCAAATGTGAGGCTACATCTGTGACCCAGAAATTAGGGTGAGTATAAAAATAGACAAGCAGGAAATTTTGTTAAGGGCTAAATAGTGTTTCAGCTGAAATGGGACAAATGTTTAGAAAGGAGCCTTCTCCACTACAAGGAAAGTATATAGAAAGCATGGTTAAACTGATTAAAAAAAAAAAAAAAAAAACAAGATTTGATTGTAACTTGGAAGCAGATCATTGAACTCTTCAAAATATTAAAATACATATCTCCTTGGTTCTCTAAGGAAGAATTAGATCCAGACAAGTGGAAACTAGTGGGAGAGAACTAATAGAATATTACAATAATAATAGTTCTGATTCAATTCCTAAAGAAACATTCTATACACATAACTTAATACAATTGGCTTTAGGAAATTACATAAGTTATAGAATAAGGAAAAAGAAGAAAGTGCAGGAGGGAGAGGTACTGACAAACTAGGGGAAAAGCATGAAGAATTAGACAAGAAAGGAGTTAAGTACAATTCTTATGAAATTCAGGAGTGTGGTGATTCACAGAAGGAACCATTAGGGCATTCTCCACCCCTGATCTACCTCCATCAATTAACCCTTCATGGGTGGAGGGAGAAGGAAGAGAGGGAGGGGCAGTAACACAATCAGCACCACCTATGAAGCAGGCTATGACACAATTACAAAAGGCACCACTTAAAGCTAAAAAAGGACAAGAAATATCTGATTTAAAAATAAATGTATACCCTGTTATTCAAGAGTTTGATTCTTCAGGTCAAAAAAAAGAAGACAGGGTCCTTGTTGGCAAGGGACTTCCAGAGAGACTCGTCAATGCGTTCAATGTGGTAAAATAGGGCATCTGAAAGCTCAATGAAGGCATAGAGATAGAGTGATAGGACAGATATGACCTAAAACTCTATGTCCAAAATGCAACAAAGGCTTCCACTGAGCCAGGAAATGAGAGGTAGGGCTCAGCTCCAAGACCTCAAACAAAAAACAGGTGGGGCATGATGGCAGCTGAGGTTATATCCAGAGAGTCTTTAGAAGCTAAATACTCTGATATGATCAGTCAGCAGAGAAGCAATCAGATGGGAGAAAGGGCTTACAATTGGGGAGAACACAGGCTTTTTAACCCAACAGAAGGGCAGTGTCCAGTGTAAGCCGCTTCAATATCATCGTCAGGTGATGAGGAGAGAGCCAGAAAGTGGTGAATGGTGGGACTAGATAGGTTAACTGCTTAGGGAATAGGATTTGCATGTATTTCTACAGATGGAGAAGGAATCACATGAGTGCCAATGAGCATCTTAAGAGAGACAGAAAAAAAGAAAAACCTCGAAACAAAGGAGAAGACTTAAGAAACATCTAACACTGAAAGAGCATGGCTGATAAAGCGACTGCTACAGAACTTCAGAACCAGCAGGAATCATTGGATTCCTTAAAATGAAAAATTGTTGATAAAACTGTTGCAAGACTTGAAAACCATCAGGAATCACTGGATTCCCTGAGACATGATGAGACTATTGCAGGACTTCAAAACTTACAGGAATCATTGGATTCCCTGACACATGAAGTAATGGACAATAGATTGGTTTTGGACTATTTCTAGGACTTATGGACATGTATAATTCCTCATGTTGATTCATGTTGTTTGTTAAATCATTACTAGCTTGTGTTATATTGCTATACCCCCTATATTAATGGATTTATGTGTATCTGTTTCATGTGAGACCCTTCAGAAACCTACTAATCTGGTTTGAGTCCCCATTTCCCTTTGGTGTTTTCATCTCCTTTCTTGAGACATCAGGGAGATCATGATCACCTCTTTTTTTTGGTGTTTTCACTCCCTTTTTCACCTCATTTTGGGGGTTCTCACCTACCTGAGAAGTCAGGGAGGGTGCTCTAAAACAAAAGAAAGCAGGAAATGTTATGGGCCAGAACTCTGTACATAAAACAAGGATTCTTACAAGATGCTAATTCAGTGGAACTGATAAGGCAATGGTTATCTAGTTTAGCATGGTGATTATTCTGCTGAAATGAAGGCTGGTCCAGAGACCTCCAGAAAACCAACCAGAACATTACAATGGAATATTATTGTTCTGCAAGAAATGATCAGCAGAATGATTTCAGAGAGGCCTGGAGAGACTTACATGAACTGATGCTAAGTGAAGTGAGCAGATCCAGGAGATCATTATATAGCAACAAAATAAAACAATGATCAATTTTGATGATGTGGATCTTTTCAACAATGAGGTGATTTAGGCCAATTTCAATAGAGTTGTGATGGAGACAGCCATATACATTCAGAAAGAGGACTGTCAGGACTGAATGAGGATCACAACATAGTATTTTCACTCTTTTTGTTCTTGTTTGCTTGTTTTTTGTTTTCTTTCTCTTTTTTCCCCTTTTTGATCAAATTTTTCTTATGTAGCACAATAAATGTAGAAATATGTATAGAAGAATTGTACATGTTCAACAAACAACTTTTTGTCTTGGATAGAGATGGGGGAAAGGGAGGGAGAAAATTTTGGAAGACAAGGTTTTGCAAAAGTGAATGGTGAATCTTTGCTTATATTTTAATAATAAAAAAGCTATTTTAAAAAAGAAAGCAAAAAGTTGGAAAACAATTTTTATAGCAGGGGTTTCTGATAAAGGCTTCATTTCTCAAATATATAGAGAATTGAATCAAATTTATAATAAGAAAAGTCATTTCCTGGTTGATAAATGGTAAAATGATATGACAAGGTAGTTGTCAGATAAAGAAATTGAAGTTATTTATAGTCATATGAAAAAATATTCTAAGCAAGTGGATTTCAGAAAATCCTGATGCTTACTGAAGTGGGAAAAATGAGGAGAACATTGTACACAGTAACCATAAGATTATGTGATGATCAACTGTGATTTAATTGACTCTTCTCAACAATGAGGTGATTCAAGACAATTCCAAAAGACTCAAGATGGAAAGTGCCATCCATATCCAGAAAAAGATCTATGGAAACTGAATGCAGATTGAAGCATATTATTTTCACCTTTTTAAAAATGGCTTTTCCCTTTAATTCTGTTTCTTCTTTCATAACATGATGAATGTGGAAATATGTTATGTCACTACAGGTATATAATCTCCATCAGGATGTTTGCCATCTTGGAGAGGGGAAATGGAAGGGAAGGAGGAAGAAAATATTTGAACTCAAAATTTTATTTTAAAAATGAATGATGAAAATTGTCTTTACATGTAATTGGAAAAAATAAAATAATATTTTGAAATATATACATGAAGTCCAAATACATGCATAGGTTATGTTCCAAATTACCATTTTAAATTGATTGCTCAAAAGTGGGAATGCATTTTTTTTCCATTTAAAAATGATGCTTACCAAATTGCAACATATAATCTACATGCCAGAAGTCTGCTATTAATAGTACAACAGAACATTATCACCATAAAGAAAAAGTGTTTTTAAATAGATAAAATAAAATACCTGAGATTACAAAGGATTATAAAAATGCTTTAAAAAAAAACAAATTATGGACCCACGTTAAGAACCTTTGCTCTAAGACATATCAGATAAAGTCTAGATGATTTAATTCTTTATCACCTGATTTCAGTGACTCTAAGACTAGTCACATTCTTGACAAGACTAATACTGGGAAGGAGGAACTG
The DNA here is from genome assembly GCF_016432865.1 of Antechinus flavipes. Taxonomy (NCBI): domain Eukaryota; kingdom Metazoa; phylum Chordata; class Mammalia; order Dasyuromorphia; family Dasyuridae; genus Antechinus; species Antechinus flavipes. Next base: position 152,943,349 of record NC_067402.1, read on the forward strand.
ATGTCCTATTTAGTAACTCTAGAACTCATGGTGAGTGCTAGGGAGAGTTGCATAGAGCAAAAATGGAAGCAGTTTTAATGGTTTAAACTCCATTCCTTACTCCCCTTTCCTTTAGTAAGCATATGTCCTGTTTCTTATGCTCTCATTCTTAATCAGTCTTAGAATGACGTAAGAAATAGGGTGAAGTGGTGAAGTTATAGAAGAGATTGTCCCAACTAGCAAGAAATTGTAAATGAGAGGGCAAAAAGGAGAGCACAGACAACAGGAAGAGAAAGTGATTTATAGTATCCATTTTTCTGGGATAGCTATTCATAAAAATATTTGTTCCTAAAGAACAGAAATATATTTCGATTATGCAAATTTGTAACAACTAATCCAACAATTCCAAAGCAAATGGATCAATGTGGCACGGGAGATTCTCAAATAAAGACTCATGGTATCAAGACACTCTATCCCATATGATCAAAGGATTCAACATTGTTTTTAGCCTTCCACTATTCATGTAAGGGATGGGAGAGGACAAGGGTATGAAAAACTACTTTATTGCTGAGGACACACTATACTGCAATTGCAGTGATTTCTGATTCTTTTGGCAGTTGCCCTAAATGCTATGTTCACCAGTATTTTATAGCATGATCGAGGCAAAATGGAAAGGGTCTAGGTGTTCACAGAATCCTATGTCCTTATTTTACACATAAGGAAATTGGGCAGACAAAGGTTATGACTTTCTCAGGCTAATATATCTAATTATTATCTGAAACAGACTACGAACATAGTACTGTTCTAATTTCAAGTCAGTATGTCTCCCCTCCTATACCATGCTGCCTCCCAAAAGTATAAATTCACATACATTCCTTTTAAATATTATTGATAATTAAATGGTTGGAAATATATTTCTTTAGAAATAGAGTAAGATGCCCCCAGAGGTCGCTGCCTTATCATGGTGGATGGACTTACATAGTTCAATGAAACTAAGAAGCACGACTTGTAGGGTTACTCAAAATGAACAGGTCATAGTGAAGAATTCTGACAAAAGGTGATGCACTGAAGAAGAAAATGGCAAACTACTCCAATAGCTTTATCAAGAAAATTTCATGGACAAGACTAAAATGATGAAATAAATTACATTGGAAGCTGAGTCCTCAAGTTGAAAGATGTCCAGGACATTACTGGAGAAAGGTGGAGGACAATTAAAAGTAGCTCCCAGACTAATGAAGCAGATTGTGCAAAGCTGAAAAGAAAAGCTGAAGATATGTCTGGTAATAAAAGGAAAGATTGATACTATAAATATCAATATTGCGAATAACCTTAAATATTAGACCTATGAGCCAAGATAAACAATGTGGTCACACGTAAGATAGAAAAATTAAACATCAACATCTTATATGTCAGTGAACTCAAATCGATGGCAATGGGTAAATTTAATTCAGTTGATTATTACATATAGTATTGTATGCAAGAATCTCTTAGAAGAAATGTAATAGTTCTCATAGTCAATTGTTATTTTGTCCTTCATTGTAGAAGAGAACAGACTTTCAGGGAGGTTTGATTTAAGTGAGGAAAGTCTGACTCACTTTCCCCTCCAGAGACATGTGGGTCCAGTGGCAAGATACAGATCAAGATGATGAAGATGCCCCTGAATATAATGGAAGACCTTGACCTTTTTAAGCTAAGGTCTTCAACAGGTCTCAGTTTAACTGAAACTATACCCATTCAGTGATTAAGGCTAGTCAGCAATTAAGGCAAAGAATTTCCTCTTTTACCTAGTACAAAAAAAAAAAAATCTAATCCAATTCACTTGCATGAAATGACATCGCCTCCCTGATGTCATGCTTCTCTTTGACAGCAAAGGACAAACAACAACCTTTGTGAGTAAAGCTGGCCCACAGACTGGAATTGGTCATCTGGGAGATTCTGTCCTTCCTTCCATTTTTCCCTTTCTTTGTCCACATAGCACAGGGGTCCTCAAACTATGGGCCAGATGCAGCAGCTGAGGACGATTATCCCCCTCACCCAGGGCTATGAAGTTTCTTTATTTAAAGGCCCACAAAAAGTTTTTGTTTTTAACTATAGTCCGGCCCTCCAACAGTCTGAGGGACAGTGAACTGGCCCCCTATTTAAAAAGTTTGAGGACCCCTGATAGGGTATCATATGTATAAATGCTCTTAAAAGCATTTTTTTCCTTTTCTTTTGGACCTCTAAACTCCCCCTCCCCCCCCCAAGATATCTTGGAGTTTACTGGCCAAAACCAATTTGCTTCTCATTGGCTACCAATGAGTCCTAGGCCAAGCACCACTTGATTGCTGTTTAAATCCTGCTTGAGTCAGATTGGATGTAAATAGTAATCATTTCTGCTTCAGCCAGAAACTCTGAGGATCTCCCCTTCCCTCACAGTCAATATAAGAGTGAGAAAAGCAGCCTCCCAAAATAACATTTTATCTCTTTGAATTCAAGGCAAACTATCATGAGGCAAAACAGTAATATAGACTATACTTCTAACACTGATGCTAAAGAGGCCAAACTTAATTACCTACAAAATCTTCTAGAAGTAACATCAAAAAAAAAAAAAAATGTTACATTCATCATAGGGGTTTGGAATACCAAAGTATAAAAATCAAAAGATAATTGGAATAACAAGCAAAATTTGTCTTGGAGGATAAAATGAAGCAGGGCAGAGACAGAATTTTCTCAAGATTATTTGTTTATCATAGTAAACAATCTAGTTCAACAACCCAAAAGGCAACTCTACAAACAGACTTCACTAAAAAGTCAATATGAAAATCAAATTGATTATATGTACTTTGCAGTCAATAGTGGAGAAATTCTATAAAGTCAGTTAAAGCAAGATATGTGGCTCACTGTGGCTCAGATCATGATCTTCTTATTACAAAATACAGATTTAAGCTGAAGAAAGAAGGGAAAACTATCAGGCCATATAGGTAACCTAAGTAATATCCTTTATTATTATGTAGAGTGGGGGTGATGAATAGATTTAAGGAATTAGAGCTGGTAGATAAAGTGCTTGAAAAACCATGGAGAGATTGAGAATACTATATAAGAGGTGACTACGACAACAACAACAACAACAAATCCAAAGGAAAAAAAAAGAGCAAGAAAGAAAAATGGCTGTTGAGGCCTTAGAAGTAGTTGAGGAAAGAAGAAAAGCAAAAAGAAAAAGCAAAAGGAAAAGATATACTCAATTGAATGCAGAATTCCAGAGAATAGCAAAGGAAAATAAGAAAGTTTTCCTAAATGAACAATGCAAAAAAAAAAAAAAAAAAAAAGATAAGAGATCTCTTCAAGAAAATTAGAGATATCAAGAGAACAGTTCAAACAAAATATTCAAATCACTAAATAAATGCACTCATTTTACATGCCAGTAAGGTTGGTTATGCTTAAGATTCTGCAAGCTAGGCTTCAGCAATATGTGAACTGAGAAAAGCTGGCTGAATGCTTAACATCAAAAAAAAAAAAAAAAAAAAAAAACCCTAAGATCTTGGCACCTGGCTCTATCACTTCCTGACAAATAGAAGAAGAAATAGAAGTAGCATCAGATTTTATATTCTTGGTCTCAAAGATCACTGCAGATGGAGACTGAAACCATGAAATTAAGATACTTGCAGCATACTAAAAAGCAGAAATATCACCTTGTGGATAAAAGTCCATATAGTCAAAGCTATGTTTTTTCCAGTAGCAATGTAGAGCTGTGAAAGTTGTACTATAAGAAAAACTAAGTGCTACATAATCAATACTTTCAAATTGTGGTTCTGGAGAAGACTTTTGAGAGTCCCTTGGATACCAAGGAGATCAAATAAATTGATCTTAAAGAAATTAATTCATGCTATTCACTGGAAGGTCAAATATTGAAGATGAAGCTTAACTACTTCAGCCATATAAAGAGAACATGGACTTTTGGGGAAAGACCTTGATGTTGCGAAAGATTGAAGACAAAAAGAAAAGAAGACAGGAGAAGATGAGATGGATGGATAGTGTCATGGAAATATTGAACATGAACTTGGACAGACCTCAAGGGATTGTAGATGATAAAAAGCCCTGGCATGAGGTCATGAAGAGTTGGACACAACTGAATGACTGAACATAGCAAAATAACTATCTTTGAGGGATTGTTTTTTAATTTGCTTTATTCCAGAGGTAGATTACTGAAGCACTGTATTCAATCTGGGGCACCATACATTAAGAATGACAGCAACAAAATGAAACATTTCACAGGAAAGGGACAAAGATGATAAAGAGACTTGAAACACTATCATTTGATGACTGCTTAAAGGAACTGGGCATTTTATCCTGCTTAAGAGGAAAAAAAAAATTAAGAGAAGTATGCTTTCTATCTTTAAACATCTGAGGGAATTTACATTGGAGAGAATTAAATTTTATTCAGTAGTGAGTCAGTATCTTGGAGCCCAACAAAGATAACTCTGAAAAGAATGCCATCTCTTTTATAAGATGAAGAACATAATTCTCATAATAAGGTAATAATTCTGAAGAGTGAAACAGAATGTTTCATCTATGAAAACAAAAGACTAAAGGTTCATTAATGTGGTTAATTCTCATAATGTAACATTAGATAATGTGTGAGATCCATTTCAGCACTAAGACTTTTTTCTAAGGTGACTAGGCAAAAATTCAATTCAATAAACATTTTAAAACTGACTACTATGTGTATCAAAAGCACAGTGCTAAATGCTAGGGATACCAAAAGAAGAAAAAGATAATCCCTGCTCTCAAGGAGCTTGCAATCTATATTCATAAGCAATTATGAGGTCTTAAAGCAAATTAGCATTTTATTTCAGCCTCTATTTTTCATAGTTGACCTCTGTATTCATTGTTGTTTTTATGTTTTTCATACATCTCCAATGACAAAGTATTTATGTTATTTTCCCATGTACTTTGGCATGGCTCACTTGATTTGTGAAATTGAAAAAAAATTCTTTACCTCCTTAAACCTAAGAAAGCTGTAAAAATGTAAAAGCCTTCAGTTAGCTTAGATGAGTTTGGTGCTTAGTAGAGCCTTTTAAAATTACTTAAATAATCTCAAATAAAGTGAGAAATAGATAAGGATAATATTTTGAATATAAAGGAAAAACGGAAACAATTTTAAAATTATTTTTCTCATGCCTCCATAAAATCAAATTTCTATAAGTTCAGTACACTAACAGCTAAATCAGCTCAAAAATATATTAAATGGCTATTATGTCAAGCATGTTATGTTAATTGCATTGTTTATATGAATAATATCAGCCAAGACAGATGCTGCCCCTCTTTAAATTGATATTCACTTTAGTATTCATTCTAATTAAAATACAAAACATGTATCTAAAATCAAATAATAGTATATATCAATATTTTCCCAGCTTTTCTTTCTCTTTCCTTTACATACACATATAAAAACCCTCCAATAAAATTAATAAGTACATTTCATAAAATTAAAAAAATTCAACTATTTAATAATAATAAAATTCTTAGGAGGAAACAAACACATATGAAGTTTACTTACGGTCTAAATTGACTATTGTGGGTGTAGTATCACCTTCACCTGAAAAAGCAAACAAAATATTTTAAAATTGATTTTAAAAAATACCTGAAAAAAGTCCTAAAATAAGTATCTAAGTAAAGGAAACAAAATATTTCAAATTACTTTGCATATTGCTGTTATCCTCTCTCCTTTCTTTCCTTTCTCCTTCCCTCCTTTTTCTATCTTTCTCAAATCCTTCCCTCTTGTATCCCTTCCTTTCTCCCTCCCCCTTTATATATACACACAGAGAAATACATATATACATGCATATATTATATATAAATACATACATTTAGCAGGCAAGATATATTTGTGTATATATAATACCTCCCAAAGACATCAGAATTGTTCAAAGTAATTATTGTTATATTGGAAGAAATTAGATTGCTGTGCAATGATAATATATCTGCTTTCATCTTTTTTTTTAATATCACTTTTTAGTAACCTACTACGTTTCGGTTTTTATGTCAGTTGGAGAACGAATTTACAGCATTTTCAATTACATTATTAAAATTAAATAACTATTAATTTCTATTGAATTGACAAAAATGTCCAGTAATGGGAAATATATGATCTTTAGTAGGACTAAGTTATCCTTGAGGAAAATTATAGATAACACTGAACTACTCTGAACTAATACTGCACAAAGGTACAGAACTATAGGAAATGAATATATCATATGTATGTATCTAAGAAAATCCAAATTCTGAATCTGAACTAATAACGTAGTGGCTATTTTATAGCTGAATGGAAATTCAAGATTCTATTTCATGTTTCAGTATTACAAAATGGTGAGAAGTTAAGGGTGGTGATTTCTTTGGTAGATGCATAAAACATTCATTTCAATTTCAAAAGACACTACTTTTCACAACCCCCCTGCCAGGGGTTAAATACACCAATAGCGACAGGCCAGGAAGATGCTTGGGATAGGGAATAATTAAGCAATAATGAATGAGGCAAAAGGCATTTCCTGGAGCTAAATGACTAGCTGTTTGGAATTGATGGCCTATAGTGCAGTCAGGCACAATTAACAGTAGCTGGCTGTTAATCCCTGAAATTGTCTTGAACTCAAAAAAAAAAAAAAAATTAGCAATGGATGGAGGGTAAGGGGAAGAAACATAAGGATTTCTTTTTCAGAGATGCAAATTTGACAGTTATATGTTTTTAGGTATTTCTAGGTGATTAGTTCATATAAAAGACTTATTTTCTAATATTTAATTTAGAAACTTAGAGGAAAGATTGGTAAAAAAAAAAAAAATAGGAATATGAATTTCATCATTCTCCCTCCCTACCCCCATCTAGTTTTCCTTTAGCTTATTTTGAAGTGGATTTTGTCTTTGAGTTAGCTGTTGACAGCTTATTAGTTGGTATGGATAGGAGGTCTACAAATTGGGAGAGGTGCAGGCTAGGGAAATTAAAACATCAAGGTTATTGGTTTCTCCGCCCAAGTCAATTACATGCAATTTTTAAAATGAATAGCTTTGTGCTCCCTTGGTTGCTTTGATGTGAAAGGCTGCAAGACAACAGAATCCTCCTGCTAGCATCCTGTGAAGAAGGTGTGATTTGCAAGGCCTGTGGTTCTTTATTGGTGTTGGAAACAATATTTCATAATGTGAAAAGAAGCCTTAAATAAGTTACTTTTTTTTTCCTTCTTGCTCTTTTTCTCTTGGAAAAATAACTTTTGTGTTATTAAGCATTAGGCTGCTTTTCTTAAAGAGAAGAAAGACTATCAAAATATATCATAAGCAAAACCTTTCTTAATGATAAGGATTTTATAAATAGATACAGATATAGATACACATATATAAAACACACAAAGTATGCATGGAAATCAATATATGTCTATACACAGACATATAATGATTTCCAAAATGGCAAAGCAAAATCTAAGCCAGTAATTCAAATATTTAAACTTAGCTTCTTCTTTTGCTATGACCAAATCAGCTAAAAGAACGGCTTCCTAATTAACTGCAGCCAAATAAAAGTAGTGCCAAGCAAAGCAGGGACTGAAAGGTCACCTCAGAATCAAGAAAACGTGAGTTCCAATCCTGTATCTGACATACATTCTGTCAGTGTTACCTTGTATATCAATCACTTCACTCACATTTATTGAACATCTGAATTATTTTAGGTGCTGGGAATCAATACAAAAAGTGAAATAGTCCCTACTCCCAACGATTTTACATTCTTTTGAAGAGAAAACATGTACATGTGCAAATATATACAAAATTAATGTATACAGAACAAATAAAAAGGGATTGAGAGAAAGTAGATGGAAAAAAGCTGAAAATGCTTCATATAGGAGCTGATACTTCAACTGCATATTGAAGGGAGAAAGGGATTCCACAAGAGATGGATCCAAAGTACATTCAAAGTATAGAAAATTGCCAATGTCAAGGTATGTATATGGGAGGTAGAGGACCCAGATGTGAAGACCACAGAGAATTCAAATAAAAAGTTTGTCTTGATTATAGAAGGTATGAAGGGGAGTAATGGATAGTGAGCCTAGAAAAAATAGATTGAGGCTAGGTTTTGAAGTGATTTAAAATCCAAAGAGACACATTTTTATTTTATCCCAGAGGCAAAAGACTTTTTTTTATCATTCAAAGGAGCAACACGGTCAGATTTGTACTTAAGGAAATTAATTTTAGTATCTTTGTGGCAAATGTGTGAAAAAAGGGAAGAGGTAAAGCAGAGAGAACAACTAAGAAATCACTGGAATAGTCTAAACAAGAGATGATGAAAGCATGAATCAAAGTATCAGTAAGGAGAATAGGTCAGATGTGAGAAGTGATTTAGAGGAAGAAATAGTGAGATTTGTCAACTATACTTTGTAGACTTCGTCTTCATTGAATATCAAGATATCTCATACTGTATGTTTATTCATTCATCTGGCCATTGATTTATGCACACAGACATATTTTAGTTTGCTGAAGATTTCTATAAACTGTTGCTTGGAAATTAATCTAAAACTTCTGGGCTGTTATAATAAATAAAGTTTATTTTGTAAACCTTAAAGTTCTACATATAATTGCTATATAAATTATTGTCACTTTTATACTCTGGTTTTCAACCTCATTACTCAACTGATATGGTTCTCTATAGTGTTACCAGAGATCTCTTAATTAACACATTTGATGATTTTTTTTCATATAATCTCATTTTAATTTCTCATGTCAAATCTGGGAGCAAAGTACTATTATTATTTTCATTTTATGTTCAAGAAAACTGAAGCAAACAGGCATTTTGAGGCAAATTCAGGTTTTCCTGAGAGTACAGGACACTATTGACTAAACTACCTTCTTCTTTTGCTATGACTGAATCAATAAAGGAAAGGCTTCCTAATTCACTGCAGTCAAACAGAGATAATGCCAAGCAAAGCAGGTTTGATGTTGCTGGACTGACAGTTCACCCCAGAACCAAGAAAACTTGGGTTCCAATCCTGTATTTGACATACATTCTGGCAGTATTACCTTATGTATACAGTCATTACATCTCTCATTGCTTTAAGCAATTATCTAACTCTATATGTTGCAAAAAAGAATACTGATCTGAACTAGCAGAAAGTTAGCTTATTTGTTAATTCCCTATAACAATGAAATCATTCTTTCTATTAAGACAGAGGTGATACAAAGTATGGGCAAAGTAGAGAACTGCCCAGGGTACAACAAGCAAGAAAATATAATAAAAGATACTTAAATATTATTCTAATTGGGAAGATTTTTTTTTCCTGTCTTAAAAAAAAAAAAAAAAAAAAAAAACTCTTTTCCATGACACACATAGGCTTTATTTTATGATGATTTGTTGTATGTTTTACAATGAAGAAGTACAAAATCCTCCAAGGGATAAAAAAAAACAAAGAGGAGGATGGTCCCCACAAGTGGCAACAATATCTATAAAGCATAAATGTCTTATACAAAGATCTGGCATTCTGCCTTTCACTTAGAAAGGGTCTATGAGATTAAGAGGCAGTGGTATATCACAGTGTGCCTGTACCATTTGTATCCATGAGAGTACCTCTTCCATAGTTGTAGAAGTCTGTATTATAATTTTATTGTTGATAGACTTGAAATGTTTTCAGTCATGTCTGGTTTTTCGGGACTTCATTGGAAGTTTTCTTGGTAAAAAGACTTGCCTGAGATAAATATTTGAGTCCAGATTTGAACTTAAGTCTTCCCTATTCCAGATGTGGGACTCTATTCACTATTGCCACCTAGCTGCACTGTATTATTACATAGACATTATATTTACATCACAAATGGAAGGAAAAAATAAAAAATCAGAATAAGGACAGGGAAATGGAGAGATGTATCAGAACAAACGTAGAACAAAAGAGAGAGAGAGAAACAAGTTCTGGTTCTAAATCAGCAAATTTCATTAGAAAGCCATATATATATATATATATACACACACACATATATGTATATATATGTATGTATGTTACTTAATAGAGATATACAGAATTTTGATGCTTTTTTCAAACATAAGATACTTTATTCAACAACCAGCTGATTCTTGAAGGTATAATTTATGAAAGATACGCTATTAAAAAATGGGTTATCAGATTCACAAATCATTTTAATTTTCTTTAGAATTACTTTTAAAACACAGCTCACAAACCTAAAGCTCATGAGATCTGTTTTTTGTTTGTTTATTTAAGTATCCTTTCATTTTTAAGGTAATGAAATGTAGGACATTTTTATTGGGTTATTTAAAATGCATCTGGCTTTCCTTTGTCTCCCTAGCACTTAGCACAAAACCCAGCAAATAGTAGACACTTAAAATTAATTCTACTGAACTCTGGGATCTCATCCATGTGTATAGCTCTTTAACAGTTCAAATTGCCACCTATCCATAGCTGCCTGAATTGTAAAATTCCACAGTATCATTAAAAGTCCTTAGGGCATAAAAATGACAATACATTGGTAAAAGCCATCCCAAGCTCTGGAAACATCTATTGCTGTTGTTTATTCCTTAATGTCTGACTCTTCATCACCTCATTTAGACTTTTCTTTGCAAAGATACTGGAATGATTCGTCATTTCTTTCTCCAACCCTGTTTTCCAGATGAGGAACTGAGACAAACAGGAGTAAGTGACTTGCTCAGGATCACCTGAACTTGGGAAGATGAGTCTTTTTGACTCCAGTTCCAGCATTCTATTCACAGCACCATCTAGCTATCCTGGAAAGTTCTATCAAGATGAAAAGTTTTCAGATATGTTCCTAGCAAGATACTATTTTCCAATGACCAACTAAATTAAGTATGCATTGGTAGCCTGGCCACTTTTTGATGACTTTTTGTGCTATAGAAATTAGTGAACTCCAAAATGAATACCAGATCTATACAATCACCTTTCTACTTCTGCAACACAGTGGTAAAGCAATAGAACAGAGGCAGATCATGTGAAGAAATTATATCTCTAAATATTACTACAATAGACACAGTATAATTAAAATTTTGTACTAGAAAAGATTAGAAGCAAGCATACTTACAGCGAGAGATTGGGCAGTAATCCCAAGGAACTAGCAAATTGCCTGTGTAACACCATGGCCCATGAGCATCATCATCAGGATTACGGCAGTAATTCTTATTCAGTTTACTAGCATCTGGTTCCCAAAAAGTATGTCTGTATAAAAACATGTTACAAACATCATAAGCTGTTCACTACAACAAAACAAAATATTACCAAAAAAAAGAGTCCATAGCTTGCATTATAGATCTTAAACTTTTACCACTTATGTAAAAGTTCATGTATGTTTCAATGAATCCTTTCTTTAGAAACTTCCATCTTAAATTAGGGATATAAATGATTCACATACTTTTTATTTTATACTGCTGGAATCCTTTTCTGGCAAATAGAAATATTTTAGTTAGAAATATAAAAACTAGGATATGCAACTTTATTTTGCTATCTGTTTTATAGCCACTGCTCTGACGTGAAGAGGATGAAAGCATTCAAAATTCAGAAGTCTTCAAAGACAAAGAAAAATATATTTTATATCTAAATTCATATATAAATATATGGTTATCTGTATCTAGTCAAATGTTTGTAGATTTTGCATCATTTGCAGTTATCAAAAGGATATGAGTTTAAGTAATAATGGAAACTGAGAAGCAATCCAAAGGAAATCAGATTACAAAAAGTAAATGATATAATAAAAATGGAAAATAATCTTCATGCAAACCCTTAATTAATTTGAAATCGTCATGTTCATGAGATACAATATTACTAAGAAGTGTGAGAAGATCTACTGCAAAGTATTATTTGAATGAAATTTTTATATATGTATTTTATTAGACATAGCTAATGATGTTTTCAATTTAAGGCCATTATTGAGAAAGTAATAGTGTGCCTCTTTCAAGCATTCTCTCTCTCCTAAATTTTCATCCTTTCCTTATCTACTGCTTTCTTCCCTGTTATGTATAAACATATCCATTATCTTCCCCACCTTTAAAACTTGCACTGAATCCTAGTAACCCTGAATGCATCCTGTAAATCCACCTTTTTCCAAATACCTAAAATAAAAATCTACCAACACTATCTCTACTTTATCACCCTGCATGTATTTCTTAATTCCACTGCAACTAATCTCTTTAAGGTCATCAGTGAAGGAAGGAAAGGATCAATGTGTCTGTCATATTGATTCAGGCCCTTCTTATATTTCATCTAGCTTGGTGAAATAGTTTCCTAATTGATCTTACCAATCTCTCTCACTTCCAATGCATTTTCATCATGCTGCCAACTAATAATTTTAAGTCAGTTAGTAAAACTTTAATTATGCACTTAATATGTGTTAGATATAATGCTAAGTGCTAGGAATACAATAAAAGAAAAAAAAGTCACTGTTCTCAAGAAGCACTCATTCTAATGGAAGAAACAATATTAAAAAAAATCTGTATACAAGACAAAGACAGTGCAAAAAAAAAATTAATCTCAAAGAAAAGGCACTAGCAGTGAAGTAAGGGAGAATGGAAGAAGAGCCTCCTGAAGAAGGAAGTATTTGAACTGAGTCTTGGAGGATTCCAGGATGTGAAAGTGAGGAAGGAGAGTACTCCAATCAATGGAGACAGCCAAGTGACAAGGTAGGTAAAGATTATATCTCTCCCTGCCCTAAAAGTTTTAATGGTTCTGTTGTCTTTAGAGTTGGGCAGCCACATAATGCAGTGGGCAGAATGCTGTCCTCAGACACTTGTGTGACCCTGGGCAAGACACTAAGCCCTGTTTGCCTCAGTTTCCTCATCTGTAAAATGAATTGAAGAAGGGAATGGCAAACTACACCAGTATCTTTGCAAAGAAAATCCCACAAGGAGTTAGAGAGTGTTAGACACCACTGAACAACTGAATACCATCACAACTACCACCAAAATTGCCTGTAAAATACAAAGTGCTTTGTTTTGCATTTAAAGTTTTACAGTCTGGCTTCAACCTATATTTCCAGACCAAATTCACATCAACCACCCTAATTTACTCTATGTTCCAGGCAAAATGTTTTAATTTCTGCTCTTTAATCTAGGATTTCTTCATTCCTCTATACAGGTTTTCCAATGCCAGGAGCCCTTTCCCTTCTCAATTCCATCTCTTAGAATATCTAACTACATTAAAGACTGCACTAAAGTGCCAGCTCCTACATGAGACCTTTCCTGACCCCCCCCCACCATCACCACCAGTTGTTAGCATTTCTTCAGCCTTCTCTTGTACTCTAGAATGTAAACTACTGAAAACAGTCTCTATTTTCATTTTTATCCTTTTATCTTCAGTATCTAAAACAGTACCTGGCATGTAATAAGTAGTGAAATGACTACTCCAAATTTTAAATCCCAAATTTCTGTCAAAATCATGTTCCTTCTCCTCCTATTCCTGAGGTTCTTATCACATGGTATTTTTATGTATAGTCTCTGTCTTACCTCCCCAGGGATGACATTTGCTAATTTTCTTGACAGTGGGAAGTTAGTTGTCAGTCATCTACGTAACCCCTCCAAACACAGCCCCCTTTTCCCTATAGCACATTGCCTTGAAATTTGTACTTCTCATATTTCCAAATAAAGAATCATTTACATACTATATATATATATAATCCATACTTATGCTATTACCATATGTTGATTACTCCATAAATAAAATTTACTCACCGGTGTAAGTCTTCCATATTCTTGTCCCACATGGAACAAGTCAGCCCAGATCTTGTTTTGGACAAATTTCCCATATAATTCTTGCCATTTCCACGATAACAGTCTAGTTTTTAAAAAATAAAATGAAAGTTGAGGGAGATAATCATTGAAGAAATGTATGGGAGAATGTAAGGATAATTATTTCTTTAAAAGCAACAAAATGCAATAAAAACTTTTTTAAAAAACAAACTATTAACAATATAAATGATTCAGAATACAAAATTCCTACTCAAAGCCCAAGTCCTTTAATCTGGACCAATTATATGACACTTATTTTTTAAGCTAAATTGACAACTTAAACAAGTTCACCAATTTTCTATATTAAAAATAAATAAGAAATATTAAGAACCACTGCAGCAATAAAAAAATAAATGTATGTAGTATTAATTTTTAATGTAATTCTTTTGAGAATTGGAAAAGCCTATAGTAATAAGAGCACTTGACAAGGAACCTAGACAGGGCTCTCGTCAATATCATTAATTCTTTGGGCAAACTTGGGTAGCTCATTTGGGGCTAAATCATCAATTCTTAAACTTTTATGTGTATGTTTGGCTTTCTGGTGATACTTATATGCTCCTTTTCAGATGAATGTTCTTAAGGGGGAAAAACATAATTGAAGGAAAATGTAATGTATAATTAATGTTTAAAATTAAATTAAATATAAATTTAATTAATGTTTTATATATGTGTGTGTATGTATGAATAGACATAACGACAGACAGATAGAAAGATAAATAGATATGGATATAGATAGATATAAAATTTCCTATCCAACTTCACAGACATAGACATTAAACCCCCTTCATCCCCACAAATTGTATTTTATATACCTGAGGTAGGAGTTGAACATCTGGGGATGTCCTCTTCAAGCATTCTCTCCTAAATTTTCATCCTTTCCTTATCCACTGCTTTCTTTCCTGAATCAGAGGTTAACAACCTCTGATCTATTTTATCTTGAATATTTCTTTTGATGCTAATAATTCTAGAATGTTCTCAGGCATTTCTCTAACATGTTTAGTTTTAGTCAAGTGAATACCATGCTTAACTTCAATATTTGTCTGGGCATTTATCTTAATGCCATTTATTAAAGTGAGCTTTTTATATGTACATATCAACAATTATATTTAAAGTGCTCTGGGGGTAGGGAATATGCCTTCTATATCTTTTTATCTCATACTTTACCTATCACAGTAATTGAGCCCAATTAACTTCTTAAAACAAATTGGCTGATAATTTGAATAATAGTCATAGCCGATATTTGTATAGTGTCTACTCTATGACAGTCACTATGCAAAGTGCTTCACAAATAACTCATTTTAATGTCACAACAACCTTGGGAGGTACAATTATGTCCATTTTACATTTGGCAAAACTGAGGCAAATGATAGCTAAGTGCCCTGCCCAGGATGACACAGACAATATTTGAGGTCAGATTTGAACTTGTCAGACCACTACTCTATCCACCGAGTCACCTGAAATTTATCTTTTGTCTTATATTTAATTGCCTGTGTACTTGTCTATGTATCAATCCTGCCTTCAGTGTAAAATAAAGGCAAAAACTATTTTTTTTCTATCTCCAACATCTAAAACAGAGCTTTGTATGCAATATTAATAAGTATTTATTGAATATAATATTTTCTATAAAGTCATCTGTCTTTAATATGCTTTTCTGTTTTTCTTAAAGTCTTTCTTGGATAATTAACTTATAAATAACAATATGTAGAACTATATGTGCCACAAAGAATATATCTTTGTGCCACATCTAATAGTCCATACATTTTGCTTAAACATTCAATATAAGAAAAAAAATTACATATATGATTGTTTTGGGAAATTAGGTTTCATTAACTAAAGTTTAATTGGAAATTATATTTGACAGTATTATTAAAATAGTTTCTTAAATATATTATTTAAATTAACTGAATATATAAAAAATAATCTAATATTGAATTAAGATGATCTTACAGTGTCTTACATTTATAATTTGAAAATGAACTATCATTACCCATGGTGTAGACTCAAAATCTATAAAATTGGTCTCTGCTAAGTTTAGAACATACTATGATTTTTAAAAAAATCAGAGATGTCAACTTATTTTGTTATACCAATATAATTTAATTGAAATTTGATAGTGATTATATTTATATAGAGATAAGCATTTCTAAACTTTGTAGTTAGTCCCAAAGGTTTTCTTTCTCCTCTACTTTTCCCCTACAGAGAACTACTAAGAATGTTTAAGTGTGTGAACTTGATTCACTGATTCATGAAGCTTTTTATGAAAATTCCCCATCAATGTGATAGAAACTTGGAAAATAAATGCGTTTTTCCTACCAGAAAACTGTTTTGCTACTGTTGAAACATTCTTGAGCTAAAAATAAGGTTTTTGTACAGTTCTTAGTTGGTGATATTCCAAATAATTCAAAAATAAAGAATCTCGATATTGAGTCAAAATCTTTTTATATGTGATGATACACACACACACACACACACGCACACACACATAATTTCATATTTTAATAAAATGTAAAGCCCAATAATGATAAGGAGAAAATATGTCTCTAGTACTTCCATACAGATGTTAATCTCTAAATCTATTTCCTTTCTCAACTTCTTCCTAGAATTCCAATCAATTTTTTTCATTTAATGAGTCAGCAAGCATCTATTAAGTACTCACTATCTACCAAGCACAGGAGATAGAGTAAAAGCATATAGTCAAGGAAGTGATAGATATATAAAATAGATCATATAAGATGAATGCTGATGGAAAGTAATTCATGCTTTAAATTGCCTGTTGAAGGCTTTCACCTGAAACATTTCATTGAAGAATTCAAACTCAACATGCCTCAAAGTGAACTTATCAACTCCCATTCAAAACTGCCCTTCCTACTAACTTTATCTCAATTAATGATACTCAATCCTCCTGGTATCCCAGTTTCTCTGGTGCATAACCTTTGAATCACCTTTTTGCTTTTCTTTCTCCCTTAGCCCATTAAATCAATCTGTTACTAAGTCCTATTGTTTCTATCTTCTCGACATTCCACACTAAAACCATGCTAGTTCAGGTCCTCCTCCTTACTCAACTACATTATTACAATAGTGTTCTAATTGGTCTTGTTTCCATTCTATCATCTCGGTATTCCATCAGTACCTGAGTAATAAATTTTCTGTATATACTTTTATTGTCATCTTAGAGCTAATAAAAACTTTTGTGGCTAATAAATAATAGAGCTAATAAAAACTTTTCAATGGCTATCAATTATCTAGCAATGAAATTTTATACTCCTGGTTCTTCACCATCTAGTTCTAACATTTTGGCTAATTTTACCTTTTCACTTGCTTTCAAGTATTTTGCATTCTAGCCAAAAGAATTCTTTCTATATCCTTTTCTTCTCTTTATTGACCTGTTCTGAGACCTTGCTCATATCACTTTCACACACAAGTTAGGCTTTTTCTCTAATTCCAGACTTCTGTCTCCACTAATGTTCTTTCCTTCTTCAGTATCTAATTCAGAAGAAATACCTCTTTCAGGAAGTGAGTGCTGCCTCAGCAGATCTCTTACAGCATTTTCTAATTGGCCCTCATCACTTTCTTTCTTTCTTATAGCTTATGTATTCATGGGCATCAGGTAATAATCCCTCTGGCTTATCTCTTTGCACTATAAACTACCTAAAAGAAAAATCATTTATCTCTTTGTATTTCCAGTACCAAGCACAGTGCCTGGAGAACAGTAAAGACTTATTAATGCTGGTCAAATTGAATTGAATACACTGCATATATGCCTTAAAGCAATTTAATGCAAATCCATAATAATTTCACTCCAACCCAACACTAACCCCATTTTCAAAATCATTTTTTGTGAATATTGTTGATAGAAAACACAGAAGTTACCAAATCTTTTTTTAAAATAATTTGTTTCAACTTCTTGTTTTGACCATTACAAGAATATCTAAAGAATAGTAAAAACTGACTGGAGATTCAACTGCTTTCCCAGTCACAACCTTCTTTCTTTGTTATTAATGACTAATGGCACTGATAAGATGGTGAAAGTAGTTAAAAAAAAGAGTTAGTAAAAGCAATGGCTGTCATTCTTCTCTTTGTATTCCTAGTGCCTACTACCATGCTTTGAAAATAGTAGGCTTCAAAGATATATTGGTCAAGCTGAATTAAATACACTGGACATGTGCCCTAAAGTAGCCTAATAGAAATGTAAGTCTCATATGGGAAGAGACCAAGGATCTTGGGAAGATGGTGAAGTAGGTCATTAAAGTCCAAGCTCTCCAGATTTCTCCCACCAATATGGTAGACTTATCAGAGATCTATGGAAACTTTCACCTCCCAGACTGTGTGGGGAATCCAGGATCTGAGACTGCGAGGGGATTGAGGAAACCTCTGCAGAGTAAGAATGCCAGGCCTAGCTGTGCTGCAGAGACCTGACTCTGGATGAGAAGAAACCAGTAAACTTTGTAAGTGCAGAAGCAATGGGGCAGGGAACCTAATGACTATGGATACTTGCAAGAGGGTATAGTTTTGTTCTGGGGTTTCATGTCAGAGGGGAAAGCTGAAGCGAAGCCAGAAACACTATCTCCACCTTACTCCCTACCACTTACACTAATAAGCTCTCTTTAAAAGGAAAAAAAAAAAAAAAGGAGGGGGGGCAAGTAGAAGGAACTCAACTATAGAAACTTACTAGAAGAATAGAGAAAACCAGGGTTCATCTTTAAAAGAAGACAATGAAATTTTTAAAAATATATATATCTTCTACTCCAAAGAGTAATGTTAAATGACTACCTGCCCAGAAATAATTTATAGAAGAACTCAAAAAAGACTTTAAAAATCAAATGAAAGAACTGAGGAAAAACTTTTAAAAAAATTAGAAGTACCATTCAAGAAAAAACAGAAAAGGAGATCCAGAGTTTTGAAGAAAATAATTATTTGAAAATTAAAATTGGGCAAGGGGAAGCCAGTGAAGCTATAAAAAATAACAAAACAAAATATTTAAAAAATGAAAAATTAAAAGAGAATGTAAAACATCTTATAAAAAAACAAGTTTGGATAACAGATCAAGAAAAAAATAAGAATAATCGGAATAATTGATAGCTGTGACAAAAAAAGAACCTTGACACAATATTATAAGAAATAATCAAAGAGAATTCATCTGAAGAGATAGAATAAGAAATGAAAGAGAAAATAGAAAAAAAAATTCATCCATCACCACTTCAAAGAGATCTTACAAGGTAAACACATAGGAACATTATTGATAAATTTTGAAACCCCTCAGATCAAAGAGAAAATTTTACAAGAAACCAAAAGAAAAAATTCAAGTATGCTAGAAGTACAATTAGAATTGTATAGGATTTATCAGCAGCTACAATAAAAGATTGCAGCCCCTGAATATTACATATCATCAATCAAAAGAACTAGTTCTGTTCCTAAAAATATCACATCTAGCAAAAATTAAACATAATATTGAATGGAAAATGGAGCTTTGGTGAACTCACAGATTTTTGAGATTTTATCTCAACCAAAAAAAAAATTAACATATAACAGCCAATATCAATGGTTAATTTCAAGATTCTCAATAAGGACAAACTGTATTTTATATGTGGAAACTGAACCATATGTCTAAGATTGATGTCAATGACTGAGTAGTTCAAAAGAAAGTTGGGACAGAGATGAGCATGTTCTGACTCTATAAAGTAAAACTGTCTAGGAAAAGATAAAAATAGTAATTATGCTATATGAGTGAAATACAGAGGGAGAATTGAAACAGAAGCATTAGATGAGGGAGGAGGGCTGGTGGTTGTAAAAACCTACTCACATGAGGAATGGGTTAAATAGATAAGATTACATATATATGTATGTATACACACACACACATATAGAGAGGGGGGGCGGAGGAAGGATAAAATAGGTTATAGTGAAGTGTGTAGGTTAATGGCAATGAGACAGTGTGTAGATTAATGAGAAAAGGATTAAAAAAAGAATAGTATTGGATAGGTATAGGTATAGCAGGATGTTTATATTAATGGGAGTGGGATAAGATATGTAGATTAATGGGAATAGGATAAAGAAAGAGGGAAAAGGTAGAAGGAGAAAATAAGAGAGGGGAAAATATTTTGCAAAGCAAAAATAAAATTAACGAAATTTAAAATAATAAAAGAAAAAAAGAGAAAGCATTGAGGTAACTTACATAAACTGATTTTAGCTATATGAACAATTCAGATATGAGTTTACTATCACGAATTTGTCTATGTTGCTATCTATAGAAAGAAATACTTCTCTATTTATCCTTACAAATAAAGATCAGATAGTTGTAAACAGATAGGAATAGAGACAGTATTTGTGAATTCATTGCTTTAGAGAAGTCACAGAAGGGAGGAACCCCTCTATCAATGCAAATTGGTATCTTCTCTGTAATTATAGTCTTACATAGATTATGTAGATTATTAAGAGGCTTGCCTAAGATCATACCACCATTTTGCGTTAAGGCACTTGAACCTAGAATACTCCTGGCTTCTAAACTGTCCCTCTATGCACTATGCCATGCTCCAAATAAATAGAAAGACACTTACAGATGAATAGATAAATGATAAATATATAAGAAATAAATATATGATATATATAATTTAAAATATAGACAAACATGTAAATAATTTTATATGTATATATTGAAGCACCTGTCATTAATCTTCTCTTCAATTTATTAACGCTTATCTAATTTAGTACACAAAATGAATAATGCATAAAATGTATAATGATTCTGTACCTTGTTGATTTGAAACATCACACTTTGGAATCTGGGAACAATAGCCAATTCGAATGTTTGGATCTGTTGTAAAACACCAGGGTGATTCAGCCCCATCTGGATTTCGACAGTAATTTTCTCTTAGGTCTCTAGGGGAAAAAAAAATCATGTTAATGTAAATTTAAAGTTTCATGTTCATGGACTCTAATTCTTCTAAAAACTCAGAATTCCTGAGATATCATTTGTAATATTTTAAAAGACAAATGCAATTTTGTGTCGAATTTATCTTTACTTTATGTTAAGCTAAGAAGGGCCATAATTAAGGGTGATAATGGCTTTGATGGGTAAGGTATGTTATTCCTTTAAACATTTTAAGATGCAATATGACAAGAATTGAATTTGGAGTGTGTAAATACTTTTGAAATTATTATAAATGTTTTAAAATGGGAATATAAATAAAATTCAATAAATTTAACAAATATGCAATTGGATTTACACAATTCTTACTTTCAACTTCTATACATTTTTACAAACTGCACTCCCCCCCATAGTTAGAAGAGATTTTTTCCATACCTATATCAATAGCCTTCCTTCCTTCAAAGCCCAGTTCATGTTCTATCTCTTCCATAAATCCATTCTGATTATCTGAGGAATTATAATTCCCTTTTTTTGCAACCCACATGTATTTTTGTTGTCTTTTTCTATACATTTATCATGATTTAATTTGCATTATAATTTATGTGTATGTCTTAATCTCCCATGAAACTGTAAACCCCTTGAAGACAGATTCTGTCTTTTATTTCTACATCCACTGCTTTGTGTATATTTAAACTTTGATGGATATATAAAAGTATTAGAATCTTTCCTATATCACTCCATAAAAGCTATACATAGGAACTACCCAATAGGATGAATGACTTCTAAATTTTTGTTAATATTAATGGAAGTCAATATAGCACCTATATTATATATCTTTTGACTATAATTCTCCTTTTATGATTGGGTTACTACCTTTTCTGGTCATGTATATTCTTAATGACATTTTCATATCACATATATCATATTCAAAGCCATTTTTGGCAATATGCCTGTTTTGTCTGCCAGGTATCATTTTGTTACTCTTGGGGCCTCCTATAATTTTGATTCTTCTGAGATTATAGTTTCCTGTTATTTGTAGAAATAAAGGGATTCTTGGTCTGATAAGGAGTGAATCAGATTACCTTCACATTCCCTTTTAGTATTTAAATATTGTAATATTGATATTTAGAGACAGTTAAGTAGTGAAATGAATATAATGTCAGATCTAGAATCGGGAAGAACAAGTTCAAATACGGCCTTGGATACATACTAGCTGTGAGACTTTACACAAGTCACATAACCTACTTCAAGTTTCCTTAATTATAAAATGTAAATCATAATATCAGTGACCTTTGCAGAATTGCTTTGAGACTCAAAAGAGATAATATATGTTACTATAAGAGCATCAGAGAACACTTGGCACATTGTAGAAGTTTAAAAATTCTTATTCCTATTATTACCACTTAACATTGGGCTTTGACAGCAAAGAGGAGCTTAGCATCATTAAAAATGCCTCACAGTTTCTGAAATGTAATCCAGCTCCCTCTCTTCTGTCTATCTAGTTCTAAATCTAATTTAGGGTCCATCTCTAGATTCTCTTCATGATACACAGCCATATACCTTTACTTAAAGTTAAACTATATTTTCATCAAGTTTAGGTTTTATCTTCTAGAATGGAAGTGACCATATTTTCAATACTTCTGGTAATTAAGTGGAACTCATTTATGAGAACCTATAATGTTTCAGAACTCTATGAAATCATTCATCATCTGTAAGCAGGAGAATTAAAGAATCATAATAAATAGAGAATGCCCATTATATCTGGACTTTGTGTAACGACTCCTCCACAACTGGCAAATTCCTTTAAAAAAATGTATCCCTGTTACCTTTCACATGACAGCTACTTTAAAACGTTTTTAACATACTATTCTCTTTATTTTATCAGAAATTTAATTAGGAGAGCAGAAAAGTTCTATACTTAAGTATAGAAACATGCTGAAATACTAAATGGATTAACATAATTATAGAAAATACTTTCAAAATTATAATTGAAGCTCAACAACAAAATGTGATTTTAAAAATGGACACTTCTGGGAATTTTTCCCTATTTCTTTGCTTTCGTAGATATTACAAATCAGTGATTACTAATTTTATTGTAAGATTTCATATGTTCTGATTATAAAAGAAATTAATTCAGAAACACTTCAAAGTGTACTGCAAAATATGATTTTTTTAAATCTAAAGTGATTTTAGGTGGCACAATCACTTATTTATACCTAACAGGCCTATCTGAATTAGAAAACTTTTTAAAGGAATGAATGTACAACTGTCTATAATATTCAACAGTGAAGCTACCATATCATCTACCCAGTTTCAAGTTGACAACCACTGCTATTACATCTTTCATTTCATTTTTCTAACTGCCTTAAGTCCTAGCACAGACTGTTTTATTTAAAGATGTAAGAACATTGATTGCCAAAGTTTCAAACTCATTGAATGACATGTGTTCATAATTTGAGACCAAATTCAAACCTTTGGCTGCTCTAGTCCTTATGAAAAAGCCAATTATTAAGAAAAATTAATAAGAGTAAAAGTCTCTTTCTCTGTGACACCACATACTTACAATTTTGATAAATTATGTGTGAGCATGAAATGTGTATATTAGATTTCACATAAAATGTGCTTACTTTACAATTTTAAACAAATAAGTATTTGGTGAAATAAGATTTGAGTTTTTTTTTTTTTTAATTTGACCTAAAATAACTAAATGAAAGCATGAGGTACTCAATAACCCTGCATATTTGCCAATGCCAAATTCTGTGTAGTGTCTGAGGTGAGTGTGTCTAAATTTGGAAACACCTCATTAATCGGGTTTGAGCTAGAAAAGAAGACTAGATTTACCCTAATATTTTTCCTCAATTCTTTCCTCTCTATTGAAACATGAATTATGTACAGTTGCTAATGAAGTGGGACTAAAGCAAAGAGGTAATGTGATTCATAATGCTTCATCTCAGCTGGTATCATTAAATAATATACCTTGGCAAAGCTTCATTTAGGAAAAAACAAAAAGATTCAGCATCTGGAAGAAAGAGCATTTTAATGGTACTGAAATTTGATGTAAAATATTTAAAAAATAATAAGAAACTTACCAATGTGCCACTTTCTGCCAGGCCAACACACTATTAACAGATGAACTTATGAATACTCCATGGCAAAATCTTAAGTTAGACAATGTGGTTTTCATTCTTTATTTAATTTTTTTTGTTGTTGTTTGCATTTGTCTTAGTAAATTAAAGGATAATTCTTCATGAAATAATAGTTCTAAGGATAAGAATCTGACAAATTTCGTAGACCCCAATTACTACTTTGGCCTTCATAATTCACATGGATATGAAATATATGGGTTCAGAGCATATGCTCATTCTATATTCTCAAGTCAGTTGGGTGTTTATCACATAGTCTATGTAGTAATCTCTTAAATATATATCATACTCTAACATTAATCTAGAATAATTTAAGTGTTTCCCTTCTCTTTTTATAAGTATTTTTTGTCTTGCCATTTTGATTTTAATTTCTAATTTTGTGACATCTTGGTCAATTATAATTCATGATTCATTATGTAATCATGAAATGAGGGAAATATGGAGAAAGGGCACTAACAAGTTAATAACAAAATAATAAACTTAGTATGAGCTCCACAGTAGTTCACACATAGGAAAGGTATCTGTGGGAGGGTGGGAGTCAGAATGACCAAAGTACTTGTAACAGCTCTGCTACTTAAAACCTGCCAGTTTAAGGTCAAAGATTTATTTCTTGAAATATTAGAATTTAAAATTTTCTCAAACATTTAAATTTAAGAAAAAATAAAAAGTATCCTTAATCAAAATTTAAACAAAAATAAAGAACCTTACTTATGTATATTATATTTAATAAAGAGAAGATATTATTAGTAATGTTATATTTTTGAGAACAATCGTTTTCATCTTTTAACAATGAAGTGATCAGTTTAAGTTAATATATGACATTATGTTCCATCTTATAATAAAAAGAAACTAAAATATAAGTAATTTCATTTAACATTATAGTCATATAATTGCAATTCACATTAAAACTAGTTTTCTTTGGCTTAAATTGCTCAGATAATTACTTTAGTTTCCCACTTAATGTGATTTATTTAGATTTATTCTGAGAAATTTATTTGAGCTTTAAATATTTGCATATATTTAAATTATTGTAGTTTTCAAAGATAAATTCTTCCCCTGCTATAAAATTATGTCTAGAAAAGGAAACCCCATTTCTTTTCTTTTTTGGGGGAGTATTTTCCTCTAAAATCAATTTGCAAAATCAAGAACACATCTAAAATTTAGCATCATTGCATCCTTCAATTGTTATCAAAACAATTGGGAGGGGAGAGGGGTGAGGACATGTTAACGTTGACTACCCTGTCCCTTCCTTCTCAAAGCACATTAAATTGGCATGACTAGTAATATTTTTCATTATATTATACATACTTGCACTTAAAGTTCTCAGGAGTTATATCATGTTGATGAGGATACTGGGTGTCCCAGCGCTGGCACGGAATCCCATTCCATATTGTGTTGACAGTACCTCGATAACCTTCTCCTTGACCTCTGACACAGTGGGTTGTTTCCATAGGAATATCACTATTATTCATAGTACTATGAGCTATTTAAAATAAAGGATGGAAAAAGTACTCTTGTTAACTGACTTAGTTGCTCTTTCAAAGTTCAATTTTATTACTGGTGTATTCTTATCATTTTAGAAATTTCTTAAAGTTTGTGACTTCATAATATCAAATAACAGTTATAGATAGTATCCTGCATTCATATTTTCCCATGAACCCAAAACCTAGTAAACCTACCACTGACTTTTCTGAAAATAAAAAGTGTGTGTGCAAATAGACATATACAAATGCATGTATGTATATGTGTGTACTTACATATAACATATTACCTCATATTTAAAATTGCACAGTGCTAAAATTAAGTTGCTCCAATGTTCTAAAATTAAGAACTTTGCAATGTGTTCAGCCAAGATCTTGACTTTAAAAAAATAATTAATAACCCTATAAATGGATATTTGCACTTAAAGTTTGCTAATGTTTTAAAGAATACTTTAAATATTCCTTTCATTCATATTTTTCACATAGTATCACAATGTAACATTATGGTATCTGCTAACATTAATTTCTTCAGTCATTTTCCTAGATCTTCTATAGTACTTCCCACTTTTCTTGGAGGTTATGAAATGCAGTAACAATAAAAATTAGAAAAATTCAGTTTTTACTACAATTTAAAATCTTCATTTTTGCCATTACATCGATTCAGTTCTTAAAAAGCAAATAGTCATCTGCCACTTTAAAAATAAGATCCAAAATGTATTGAAGAACTATATCTGATGCTTTCCCAAATTATTACTTATGTATTGTTCTTAAGTCTCTTTACTCTAGACAATTTACTACCTAGACTACCTCTGTCTATGTATTTTCCCTAATTTGGATATTTTCCTTTACAAATACCGGGGACAAACATTGCACATAGAATGCAGGGATCGAAGTCATATTTAATGGAACAAATTTAAACACCCCAATCAATTCTGCTCCTCCAGATTCTTTTGCATGAGAGATAAGCAAAGAACCAATAGAAATGTTCTACATCAGAATTTCACATCTATGCAGCAATCCTGAACCAAAATGACAGAGAAAAGACAAAATGAAATCTGGCCTCAGCAATGGAGAACTGAAATGGATTTGTCTTGTTATTGGGCATCTTATCCTGAGCAGATACTTAAAATATATGTAAGCTCCTAGAACTCAGGAATTGTTTCATTTTTGCTTTCATATCCTTTGCATCCATATTGTGACACAGAAGGCTATTAAAATAAACACGTGTTCATTACAGATCATTACAGAATATTTTATGCAGAAGCATTAAGAGGTTACAACTTTTTCTTATCGTTTTTATTCATTTCTCTATTGGAGGGCAGTTTTCAATTTGGAAGATTATTCCCAGAAGAGTCGATCCCAATGTAAAATTCCAATCATAAACATTATCCTTGAATATTTACCCTTTTACCACACACAACCATTTAATTATCAAATCTACATCTCTTTTATTTTATACATCCTCTCTATTCATATAACCTTCACTGTCTTGCACCTGGATCCATCATATTCCTATTGGTCTCTCCTCTTCAACTTTTTTCTTCAACAACTCTTCCTGTACAACCTACCCCAGACACATACCCAATAGTTAAAGTGATCATCCTAGAGAGCAGTTCTGATTATATAATTCTCAATACATTGTATTAGTCAAATCAAATCAATATCATAATGCTCACTGTATACCAACTCCTATGCTCAAGGCAACAAGTACTAAAACAAGTCCCTACTCTCAAGAAGTTCACATTCTAATGAGGAAACAAAATGCAAAACAACTTTGTAAAAAGACTAACTTTGAAATAATCTTACAGAAAAGGATCCAACATCTTCTTACAGAAGGTTGGATTTTAGAAGAGACTTAAAGGAAGCCAGGAGACAGAAAGGGAAGGGAAGGGAAAACATTTCAGGAATGGAAATTCTCCTGAGAAAAAGCCAATGAAAAGGCACCAATTCAAGAAGTGGAATCACTTGTGAGAAGAACAGCAAGGAGACTATTATCACTGGACTACAGAATACAAGAAATGGAGTAAGGTGTAAGAAAACTTACAAAGGTCAGATATTTCTAGGTAATAAAATAATGACTTAAAAGACAAACATATGATTTTACTTTTTTCCCCATAGGCAACATATAGTTGTTGGAATTTAATGAATAGGAAAATGGCATAGTCATGATGTATGCTCTAGGAAATTATCTTGATAACTATCTGAGTATAGGATGGATTGCAATCAAGAAAGGCTAAAGAGTAGGAAACCAACCAGAACCTCTAGGATCACATAAAAACTCCTCTGTTAAGCATTTAAAGCCCTTCACAACCTGAACCTAACCTACCCTTGCAGCCTTGATATCCCTGTCCTGCATTGGATGATCCAGTCAAACTATATTCCTTACTGCTTGTTATATAGTACATTCCATTTACCATCTTCTTACCTGTGCACTGCATATGCTTCATGCCTAGAATGTATTTCCTCCTTCCCTCTACATTTTAAAAAACTTGTTTCCCTTAAGACTGAACTCAAGAACTACTACTTATATAAAACCTTTCTGGATTTACTCAGCTTCTAATGCCCTTCTTCCCAAAATTGGGTGATTTTTATTTTGTTTATAGTCTGGACACATTTTTGTATGAACAACTCTTCTAAAAGAATACAGGGTAGTTGAGGGCATAGATGCTCCATTTTTTCTAGGTTTCCCCAGAATTTAACACAGAGCTGTGCTGTGTCCTGCTTTCTAGAGCCCCCAAGTTTGGGTGACAAAACATATTGTTGCTTTCTAGAGCCCCCATGCCAGAGTGATTAAAATATCCTGCTTTCTAATGCCCCCAAATTGGGGTGATAAAACATACTGTGCTTTCTAGAGTCCCCACATGGAGGTGATTAAAATATTCTGCTTTCTAGAGCCCCCAAGCTGGGGTGACAAAACTTACCAAGTTTTCTAGTGCTCCCATGCCAGAGTGATTAAAATATGCCATTTAGTGGAGAAGTGATGAGGTGGGACTCCTGAGGATGCTGGGAAAATGGAGTCCCTTTATTCCAAGGACTTTTTTTCCTTTTATACCCTCATACCCTTGTGTAACAAAACCCTGGGCATGTGCCAAGTATATACTGCATACCTGGGACCACATAAATAACTTGTTATTGTATATAGTTTGACACCTGATATTACTCTTCCATGTGGTATCATTCTGCTTCATTCACAACACAGGTTGTCACTGCCCCCTCAGGAAGGTCAAGGGCTCTTAGGGGAGATGGGGAGCAGAAACAGACATTGTTAGCAGGTTCCCTCTGGGCTGAAGGGTCTTATACCTCACCCAGAGTTCCCCCACTGTCTTTGTCTCTCTATAATGCTATGCAACTATTGGGTACTTAATGAATGCTTGCTGAGTGACTGAATGTAACTGAAGTCTTAAAAAGAAAACCCATTTAACTTTAAAACAAATAAAATGGAAACTGATTAATAATATAAAATCATTGTTATGGCATTGCAGAATGTATTGTTTGGTTTTTTACTAAAATTGTTTTGCAATTTCTATCTCCATGCTACATTTTTGCAGAATGAAATAGACATCAGAGAATTATATACCATCTACAAGTAAGATAATAAAGAGAAGCCTGCATTCTTGGTATTTAAAATACTCTGCTAATACATAGGTACTGACCATTTAACTGACAAAGATAATCAAGAACTGATTCTACATGGAATCCAGTTCTAAAATGCAACTAATACAAGACAAACAAATGAAAGAATTAGAATATTGCTCTTCGTGTAAGTGATGTCCACATGTTAATGCTGGTCAGTTTGTTGTTATATGAGTTCAGTAATGTTATCCAGTGATGCTTTGGAGTTAATAACATTGACAGGAGAACTATAACATCTATATTACTTCAAAGATAACCCTACATACAGATCATTGCATTTTTAATATTTTAAAGTAGCTATAAATGGATTAAAACATAGTATAGTTCAGTGGAAAGAGCTCTAGTTTAGGAATGAAGAGTCTCTTCGAAACTTATTACTCATATGAACTTAGTATCAATAGACCTCAGTTTCCTTACTGATAAAGTAAACTAGATGATCTCTAAGTTCTTTAACTCTAGGTAGTAGATTTATGCACCTATAATCCTTTAATTTAATTAAACAGGGGCAATATAGAACTTTATAAGTTGAGACCATAAAAAGATACACATTTAAGATTATTTGAAAATATTTAATTTCTAATTATGAATTATGGTATAAATTAAAAGAAAATTAATTACATTGAAAAACATAATTTAATTTACTTAAACTTGTAATGATATCATTTAAAAATATTTATCCCCTATAGTATAGAGATATATCCTTTCATACTGGAGAGCTCAGTCTTGCCTCCAGACTCCTTCAGTGAGGGGCAAAGATAAGGAAAGAAAAGATAAAAAGAATATGTTCACGTGGAATACTTTGAAACTTATTCACTCGTCCTGTGAACTTATCTTCAAAGATCCCATTAGTATGCATAATAGGGATATTTGCTAGGCAACACTCAATACCATGGAAAAAAGAATTGCTGTCAGATAATTCTGTGGTGAGCATGGGCTATAAAGTTGTACAAAATTCCAAATGTCAAAGCAAGTTAAAAAAAAGATTTTTCTTCTCCTACATGCAGGGTATCTGTAGAAAGCTACAGATAGTGGGGGAAAACTCTGGGTGAAGTATAAGACCCTTCAGCCCAGGCAGAACCTGATGACAATATCTTTGGCTCCCCATCTCCCTTAAGGGCTCTCAGCCTTCCTGAGAAGTCAGCGGGCAGTGACAACCTGTGTTGTAATTAAAGCAGAGTGATACCAAGTGGCAAAGAGGCATCTACATATAATAGCAAGTTGGTTATGTGGTCCCATATGCTCAGTACATAGTTAATGCATGAGCAGTATTGCTAAGATTATATAAGGGTATTAGCTGCTATGATTATATAAGCCTGAGGGAAATTGAAATAAATGGACTCCATGATTGACCATCCACATGAGTCCACCTCATCACTCCTCCTCTTAAGATAAAGGACTTGGGCTAGTACCAAGATCCTCCAGAGAGCTAGTCTGGACACAAGGGATGTCATATATTCAATTGGATATAAAAATGTAAATTAGTACATACATTCAAATTCAAAATGAAATGTCTATAAATACTGATTTTTGCCTTCAAAAGATTTCTCATCTATGCCTTACACTACCACGATGCTGGTACAGGCTCTCATCACCTCAAATCATGACTATTGCAATAGCATGCTGGTAAGTTTTCTGCCTTGAACCCATTCCCACTCTAGTCTAACCTCCATTCAGCTAACAAAATGATCTTCCTAAAATACAGATTTGATTATATCAGTCCACTATTAGGTAACTTATAATAACTCTCTATCACCTCCAGGAACAAATAAAAAAATTCTTTGGCTGACTTTTCAAGCATTTCATACTAAATCTTTCCTACCTTTCCATACTTCTTATATCTTATTCCTCTCCTTATAGTCTACAATCCAGGGACATTGGCTTTTTTACTGTATCTTGAACAAGATATCCATTTTCACAGGCTGTTCAGAATACTCATCCATCTTATCTCCACTACCTGCCTTCCTTAACTTCCTTTAAGCCCCAACTTCTATTTCCCCTTCCTTTTATTTTTAATGTCTTCACATTGTTATTAATATTCTATTTCACTTGTATATATCTTCTTTCTACATAATTCTCTTTGTATCCTCTTCCCCATTAAACTTTGAAAGGCTTGAAAGCAAAGACTATGTTCTGTCTTTTCACCCAGAGTGCTTAGTAGAATGTCTGGCCCATAGTAGGTATTTAATAAATGCTTAGTAGTCAATCTGACTAACTAATGCTAGAGATTCAAAATAACTTTATATTTCAGTGATTAGGAATCACACCTGTGATTTCATTGTTAGAGGGAATATGAAATCATGTTTTCTACAACATATAAGCTTAGAGTATTGGTAGATCACTGAAAGATTAAGCAGCTTGCCAAATTTTACACAGCCAATATATGGCAAAGGCAGGACTTGATGCCAAGTACCCCTATCTACTCTTTTCCACTGTCTTTGAAAATGGCATATTATTATTATCTGAAGGAATATAAAATCATGGAAATTTTTTTCTATTATATTCATGTCTGGTTGGTAAAAATACATTGAGAGAAGAAATTGTTATTCACTAACATATGAGTCTGTGTGAAGTGAAATCAGAGAATTCAAATATTAATGTTGGGTGACATTTTCCATATGTTAACTAGAATGGTTCTTCTTTGAAGTAGAAATAGGGAAAAATAGACCTAAGATGTTACTCAAATTTTAAGCTGAACCATTATTATTTTTTTTAATTGAAGAAAGTGCTCCAGAGAGAGGTGATTTACCTACCAATATTAAACATATAATCTATAAAATTCTGACAAAGTCACTACAAAGCCCTAGGGAATGAAAACTAGATGCTGATCCACAGCAGATTTAAATCAAGAAATATATACATGTGTATATGTGTGTGTATATATATATATATTAAACATTTCAGGAATCTTGATGAAATAATAATTTCAGTCATTTACTTCACTTTCTTTTAAGTTAATTGCTTCTTTTCAAAATGTATGTTTTTCTGAAACTTCTCACAGCGGTTGTTGAAAAAACCACTGAATCCTTAAGGAAAAAAATACAAAAACAAAAGCAAAAAAATCTCTAAACCACACAAATGTAAACAGAAAAACAAAACTAATCCTCATTTTTCCAATTACTAAACAGTTCCTTGCTAGGGGAAGAAGTTAAAAAGAAAAAAGTTTATAAAAACTCTTTGGATTAAAAAAAATTAGAAGAGTACAAACATAACTAAAATATATTAAAATGCAGTTTGTAAAAATAAATATCAGCATCTTATTGGGCTTCATCAGGATATAGTTAATTCAAATATTTAACATTAATATATTCCAACTGATTGATATAAATATCATTATCTCAAAAAATTGTCATTTTCAGCCACTAGATAGTTTGACTTTTTTCTTTGGTTAGTTCAGTGTAACTACTCCCTAATTAGACCCACAAGTCATCAGTATTTAAGCCATATTCTCTCCTTATATAAAAGAAACAAAATCTTCTGAAGTTTATTAAGTTATATATGTGCTTTTTGGTCCTTTGTTTTTAGGAATGATGCTTATAATCAAATGCATAATTCCATTGTTTGCTTATGGAGAAGGTAGTATAACTGAGAATGTATTTACTTGTAAGAGAAGTACATGACTATTAAAATGATTTTTCTAACAAATTTTCCAAGTGGTATGCTGGAGTCAGCTCAAGAAAAATGATTATTAAATTTTCAGCATGAGCATTTACCACTCAGAAACTGGCAAATGCTATAAATCAGGATTTGATTTATTGTCTAGGCTTAAGAATATGATAAAGAAAATTTTAATATAATGGATTAAACTGCATTAATGCTTTACATATATGTGTATATGTGTACATATATATATGTTCACATATGTACACATGTGTGCATAATCTGATATTATTGTTTCTGGAGAGCAAATTGTCAAAAATGTATCCATGTACCACCATATAGCATCTTCAAAAAATGTATTTAATAAAAACAAATAATAATATTGATAATGAGCAGTCAGCCTACAGACTATTGAAGGATGTATGTTGCTGCTGCTAGTATATTGTTTGTTATTAAAATAGAATTAATTCTTCCTGAAATATAAAGAATAGATCTATTCTGCTGTCAGGACAAGTTGCCAACTATATCCCAAAGGCTTGGTGCAAAAAGAAAACAAATGTTTCACGCCAGTCAACTTGGGAGGGGATATAAAATGTTGGGAATGCTGCTTCTTTGGAAAAGTTCATTGAATTAGTGGCCTAAAAGAGCAACTAATTGTCCTTAGCTGCCAAACAAATCCCTGAAAATCAGCTGAAGCTGATCAACTTTAGCCAAGCAAACATGTTTTTAAAACACTGCCTCACCACATGCAAAGAGAGTTTTTGAAGATATGTATACTAGGCCTATACTGAAAATAATGGGCATTTTTTGAGAGTTTCTCACAAATAGAAAAGTTTGATGAGGGGGGATGTCAATGTCAGCCGCTCTTTTGAAAGAAATGTAAAAGCACTATTACATGATACTCACTGGCCTAAGAGCTAAAGAATGTTTTCCTCTGATGATTCAAACAAACTTTTCTGTTTGGAAATGCTTTTAGGAAAATAATATTTGCTATTGAGATCTCTCTCCAGGCTATTAAAACATGATCAAGTAACTACTTCTTGGAACATCAATTTAATTTTGCTTAGATGTGTCCAATTGCAAAGACCAAAGATAGTATTTAGAAGTCAGGTCAAAGGCTTAGTGATGGAGAGAATATTAATACCAGGGGAAGAAGCATTAAGTAATTTGAATTCTTGAAATAATCACTCCAGGCTCAATAGTTTATAGAGAAAACAGTGAAAGAAGCCCTTCTTTCAAAACTTAACCTTATTAATTTTCCTACATCTCTTAATAGGCCCACCACCCTCCCAACCACCCACGTTCAAAACCTTGACATGATATTTAATTGTTTTTCCCTCATTTTTCACATCCATTCAATTGCCAAGATCTAATAGTACAATCTCTTAAGTATCTTTCACATCTCTTCCCCAAATCTTCACTCAGATAACAATCACACAATTCAGGCCCTTATCATCTCTCTCTTGGATTTTTGTAAAAGTCTCTTAACCTAGTCCCCCTAGATAGCTACTATCTTTTAACTGCTTCAATTTAACATTCATATTGCTTCCATCTCCTAAAATGCATCTGATTGCATCATTTCTCTTCTTAATAATTTCCCTAGGTCCTCTATTGCCTATAATTAAAACGTGAACTCAAATTAGCATCCAAGGTTCTATACAATGTGGCTCCAACCAATATTTTTCATCCTTGTTTTAAACTACTTTTCTTCTCACACACACTGTGTTCCAGCCCAATTGGACTGATTACTTACTATTTCCCAGTGTTATCCTATCCACTCCTGCCTTTGTGCCTGTGATCACGTTGTCTCCATTGTCTAGAAAGGAATCCACTATTTTCAGATTTTTGAAATTTGTACCTGAAATTTCATAAATTCCAAAATCCATCTTAAGTGCCACCTTCTCTGCAAAATTCCTAGCTAGCAGAGATAGTTCTAAGCATTCATATTAATTTGTTTTGGCTTCTCTTTTGAATTTCTCATGCTTTAGCTTTTTTTATTATAATTATCTGCATGACTCTCTCTCCTGATAAACTTCATACTCCTTAATGAAAGGAATTGTCCTTGTAATTTTATAAATGTCCTTTAGATATTAAACATTTAGCAAAATGCTTTCTACATTGTATTTAATTGTTCTTATATGAAACATTAGACAATTGTCCTAGATAAATGACATGGGAGTGATTGGATTTGCAAAGGCTCTACTAATAAAGCACTAGCTCAAAAAAAACAAAAAAACAAACAAAAAAACAATCTTCTGCCATGCTGGAAAGGTGTTAAGTATGGACCTGGCAAAAGAAATGTTTTCTTTACAAAGAGCAGATAAGTTATTTGTGATGAGGCCCAGCAGTACAAAAATGGTCCTGTGCCCCTTTCTGCTTCTGTGACAGTGGCAGAATGACAGAAAAGAAAACAAATGTTAAGAATCATATTTTGATGACTGAATATAAACATGAATTGAGGAGATGACATTTTAAATGTGAAATTCTTTGACCAACATAAAGATCTGCATTTGGAGAAACTGATTTGTATCAATCTTTGTACCTTGTTACAGTTAATTACAGCAAGCATTTATATAACTTTTTTTTAGATTTTTCAAAATAATTTACAGTTATTATTTCATCATCACAACAACTCTGGCTGGTATGTGTATGCATTTTACAGATTAAGTAACTGAAAGAGAGAGGTTGAATGACTTGCCTAAGATTATGTAACCAGTAAAATTTTGAGCTAATATATGATTTTATATTTCTCTGACTCCAGATATAGTGCTCTATTTAAATGAAACAAGACTTATGGAAGTTGGAGTTAAATGCAAAGGCAGCTCATTGATTCTCTTTAGAAAAGCAAATAAAATAGTTGGTAGATTTCTTATTAGATGTTCAAAGACAATAATAAATATTTTTAATTGAGATGATATCTCAAACTGAGTTATTTGATTATCTCAGTGGAAGATTCACGGTGTGTGTTTGCAAAAAAAAAAATATTTCTATGAAAATAGTTATAGGTTATACACTACTATCTACAGCAGAGATTAAGAGGCAGAGCGATTTCTTTGAAGACCTAAATAGCACCTTCCAAATTAAGTCAACATATGTCTTCATGCTTGATGAATTTTAACATAGAAAGCTAGATGCTAGAAATATTCTGCAAACAATGGATTGGAACTAAGGGAGAATTCTGTTTTTTTTTTTTTTTTTTTTTTTTTTGGTCCAGAGTCACACAGTTAGTAAATGTAAAGTGTCTGAGGCCAATTTGAACTCAGGTTCTTCCTTGACTCCAGGGCCTGTACTCTATCCACTGTGCATCTAGTCACCCCTGGATTGGGACTAACGAATAATAAATGGTAAAGGTTTATTATTTACATAGAAAATTCATACCAACTAATCATGTCTAAATGATAAATAGTTATAAAATGTCATACCAGTCTCCCTCCCACCAATGTCATTTACATCTGTATCAAAAAATAATTTGTGCTTGTTGAGCTAGTTCATTGCTATGAGGATAGTTCTCTGATAAGGGTTACTCATGTTTGTGATTCTCAACCTGAGTCACTGTTAGCTTCATAAAGTAAGCCACTCAAACCAGCTAAGGAGACTTTATAAGAATTGAAGTCAATTCTACTCCCTTTCCATCCAGAAAATTGCAGATTACTCCATAGGTCACTGGGCAAATGCTTGATTGTCTTATGAGAATAGTCTAACTCTGGCTTCCAGCCATAGCATACCAAAAAAAAAAAAAAAAAAAAGTTTGATCTTTCTCAGTAGTAATTCCTAGAGAAATCCAGGACAGTGGTGAAACTTTTCTCTTATGAGCTTTACTAGTAACCTCCTGGTACCAAAGGGCAGAATAGAGCTTCATTATAAATTTAAAATGCCTCTCACTATAAACTGACATGGGAGAGTAGTAACAGCTTCTAATGCACAAACCTCAAATTGCTTGCACGTTTGCTTTGGATTTGAAGCCAAGATTCATATCTGAATTGTTCACTGGATTCTATCCAAACTAATATGAAAAGCTCAAGAGACAAGACTGTCTTTAAAAAAATCTTCAGAACTATTAGTTCATTATTATATTGTATTTGTATAATATATTTGCTTTGATAGGGCTTCTCAATATGTTCTCATTCACTTGCAGGTCAGCATGAGCATGAGGACATATGACTAATTTTCTATTTCTCTGAGTGAGAATACAAGTAGACAACTGGTTCCTGTCCTTTGTTGAATTATAAAATGCAAAAATGTAATCAACTTACATCAAATATGAAAATTTCATGAACTCACCTCTTTTTATCATATAGAACAAAGTAAATTTTTTTAAATAAATATTTTATTGATTCGTAGTTTTTACATCAAAATTTTAGTATTGGTCTAAAAATTAAAGATGCTGCACTTTTTATAAATGGTACAATTTACCTTAAAAAGGAGGCATGGCAACTCTGGAGGGGAAAAAAAAAATCTCTCAATTACCTAGACACCTGCCTTTTTGAAAGTTTCTCTAAAGAATTCTAGATTTGAAAGTAGATAGAGGTGAAGGGCCCATCAAAACAAAATCTTTGGCAGTGAAAAAACATTCAGTGAGAACTCAGCAACGTTGATAACTTGACAGTGTCCATTAAAAAAAACCAGCCTTCCCAGACAAAAAGGAATGGAGCATGAGAAAAGTGATGGGACACAGAAGAGAAAAAGAAAGGAAAGCAGGGAGGAGGAGAAGAAAGAAAGAAAGAAAACAGCCATGAAGATCAGCAGCAGCCCTGTACAGGTGGTGGCAATTAGAAGCCACAATGCCAACAACAATCAGAAACATGTTGAAAGGAGAGAAGAAAGCCAGAGGTAAAGAGACAAAAAATAGAAAAGCTCTGCTTACAGCCTGAGGGGAGAGGAGAGGCTAGACAAGTATTTATCTATGCTTTAGCAGTCTGAAAAGGTCAGTCCTTTGACATGCTAGAGGCACATTAGACATGGAACAGTGATTCAATTGCTAGATAATTGTAGGGCTCACCCTGGGGGAACAAGGTTTGCATCTGGTAAAATGTTCACCATCTTTAATGATAATAACTGACATTTATATAGTCTTTTAAGGTTTGCAAAGCACTTTGGCCACCTTATCCTTATTGAGTCTCACCCCAATTCTATAATATTGATCCCTTTCCCAGATGAGGAAACTGACATGCAGAGAAATCAAGTGAATTATGCTTGGTCACATAGCTAAGAGGTATCACAGACAAGGGTTGAATTCAAGTACTTTGACTCAAAGTCTAGCCCGTAACATTGTGCTGTTACTTCTTGATTGATTTTAGAGACTACAGAAAGAGCACTGACACTTGTTAGAAGTGGAGAATCTCAGCTACTAACTAGTTGTAACTACTAACTAGATTAACTAGTTGTAAAATCTTGAGCAAATAACCAAACAACATTACACCTCAGTATTCTCATCTGCAAAAAAGACAACAGTAATGCTTACTATACCTGCCTCATGTAATTGTTGTAAGGAAACTGCTTTGTAAGTGTTTTATAATTAGAATAGGGGAATATATCAATGTAATATTTAGAATATGAAATGTTGTAAAAGAGATTTACCTAGATAGCTGATTCATCAATGAAGCCATTATATAGTACATATTTTGGTCAAATAACTATCAAAATAGTTTTAATGTTGCGTGAGTCTATTAAAATC
Source organism: Antechinus flavipes (assembly GCF_016432865.1). NCBI lineage: Eukaryota > Metazoa > Chordata > Mammalia > Dasyuromorphia > Dasyuridae > Antechinus > Antechinus flavipes. The sequence continues at coordinate 152,981,462 of NC_067402.1, forward strand.
AAACATTAAGAAGAACTTTAAGAAAATCACGGCCTGGTGTCATATCTATAAAAAATGTCATTTTCTTCTGATAAGGAATTTATAGGCATTGGAATAAACTTTTTTCTAAAGTACCCTAGAACAAATTCAAGAAACTACAAATGTGGAGGTCTGTTGGGTCAGTAGAGGTCATCTGTCTTAATACCTAAGTGAAAGAGGAAGCTGGCCTACAAAGTCTTAGACAAGTTATCCAACTTGTGCTAGAATCTCTCCAATGATAGGGAGCTTATGATCTTACAAGGCAGTGTATTCCATTTTAATACTGCTTTAATTGTTAAGAAGTTCTCTCTTATCTTGAGTCAAAATCTGCTCTCATGTTAAAACTTCCATCTACTGGACTTCTACCCTCTGAAAATAAGCAGAACATGTCTAATGCTACTTCTAGAGAACATGATAATGTTTCAAGCATTTCCAGTCACATATATATATATATATATATATATATATATATATATGTATATATGTGTGTGTGTGTGTGTGTGTGTGTGTGTGTGTGTGTATGTATATTTCCTAATGAGACTTTTTTCTGAAGGGAATCTTCACCTGTCTAAAGATTGAACTATGAAATAACACAATAATAATTGGCATTTATACAGCATTGTAAGGACTGCAAAACACTATACATGTTGTCTTATGTGATCCTCACAACAGCTCTATGTATGTGCTATTATTATCTCTGATTTACAGGTAAGAAAAATGAGTTTAAAATGACTTGTCTAGGGTCATATTATCTAGTAGTAGTAAACAGAAAATAACTAAGGGAAGACTTGACTGAAGATTTCCTGATTCCACATCCCTTTGTACTACCTGGTTGCCTTTGCTGGGGTATGTAAAAGAAACAGAGAAGGAAGGAAAGAAAGAATACTGGACATGATCACATGGGACATATGTGACATATTAAGTTCTTCCTCTAAAGAGTGAGATTTACCCAAATGAAAAAAAAAGATCCTTGTTTATAAGAAAGAAGAAACATATATGGGCAATTGGTGATTCCCTATTGGGCAGTACCAACATAGTTATTTGTCAACTTCATATAAATATAATTAGAAAGATGTTGTCTTCCCATGCTCTATATTTGGCATACACTAGAGAGTCCCTGAGGATCATAAAACATGAAGTATATAGTCACTAATGAGAGGGAAAATTATGCCTCCAGAAGAAAATAAAAAGAAACCAAAGAAATAAAATCTTTAAGGGGTATAGACAGGGACTTTAGGTGACAGACTAATTCACCTTCTTAGATACCACTGAAACTTGGTAGAATACAATACAGGATTAGAATTTCACTCTAGAAGAGTGCAGCAGGGTTAAAAGAAATATGATATGCAAAAGAAGGTGCAGTGGAATTGTATATTTAGAAGATCAATACTTCATGTAAGAAAACTTACGAATCAGATGGGGATCATATAGTGGAGGGTTCTGAGGAAGATTCAATAAAGGAAGAAAAAGAAAACCTTGATATATACTGATGATATATAATTTTTTCCTATGACTTTCCTTCTTGTCTTTTTGATTTTTTTTAATTAAAGCTTTGTATTTTCAAAACATATTCAAAGATAAATTTCTTTTTTTATTACAGCTTTTTTATTGACAAAACATATGCACGGGTAGTTTTTCAACATTGACATTGCAAAATCTTCTGTTCTAACTTTTCCCCTCCTTTCCCCTACCTTCTCCCCTAGATGGCAGGTAGTCCAATAAATGTTAAATATGTTAAAAATATATGTTAAATACAATATATGTATACATATTTATACAGTTATCTTGGTGCTCAAGAAAGATCAGATCTAGAAAGAAGGTTAAAAAAACCCGAAAAGGAAAACAAAAAAACAATAATAGAAAGAATGGACTGCATAGATAAATTTCAACATTCACCCTTGCAAATTATTTTTTTTTTACTCTAGCCCTGGATTGAGAGTAATTTGGGGAGAAACTAGCTAAATGGTTTAGGATAATCCTTGTAGCCATGAGCAGATAATTGCTATCTCCCTTTATTTAGAGACATTCTCAAAATAAGCAGTAAAATCAGGTGTTCTAGAACCTGCCTGAAATTCAAGGTACTAGGGAATCTGAGATTTGTGTTTTCTTTTTAGTTTAGAAGTTTTGAGCTGCACTGAGCTAAGCTGAATAATTATCCACAATAAGTCCAGCATGGTTGCCATGAAATCCTGAATGTAGAGAATCCCCAAATTGCTAAAGGAAAGGTTAACCAACACACATCAAGAATGATAAAAGACTGGTCTTATGAATAGCCCTTATATTCCAACCTTGGTAAGATAAGAACATCCATTCTTTAAGAAAGAGAGTGTATGCAGGAAATCATGAAATAGGATAATTAAAGATTGTTATGAGACCTACACACTGACAATAAGGCACTACTTTCTTCTTCTCCTATCTACTGTTTTTGAAAGTCACTAAATGGCAACAGGATGTTAAAGGCCATTCTCCAGGGTTTTTGACCTCTGGGATTTCATGAGGTAAACTATAGAAGCCAGGAATATTATTGTTTGAGAACAAAACTAAACAAAACTAAAGTTAGTTTAGATACTGGAGAAAATACAGAGACTGGAAGGAGGATCTTGAATTCAAAATTGGGAGTCAGTGTAATTCTCAATGTAACAGTGTAACAGAGTCAGTGATCTGATGAAAGCACTGAATTGAAGCTCAAATGGTCCATCAATCGGTAAGCAATTGCCTATCAGATAATTGCCAGGTAATTAAAACAGTGACATCCACCTCCCTTGAGGCAGATGGTAGGGTTAGAAATACTTGAACCCAATGATCCAAAGATACTTGGTTGGCCATATTAGGTCACAGATAGAGTAATAATAATATCACAAGGAAAGGAAATATGGCATGATAGATATTGAGCCAGTTTTAGCCTTAGGAAGACTTGGTGTAAGTATTGTCACTAACACATACTAGCAATGTGACCCTGGACAAGTCACTTAACTCCAGGGCTTCATGCAAATTTTGGAAATATAAATAATTTATAAACATCCACAAATATTTATATAAAAATACATATATCAATATTATCCATAAATGTAACAATATTTCAATAACCTAGATATCTAGGACATATCCTCAATAAAATGTAGAGAAACACAAAGAGCTTTGATTTTGCTTAATGGTAGCTTTTGCTTTTCAAAGCTTTTTTTGCAGGAGGTATATCGAACTGTTATTCTAGACTTAATCTGGATTGACAAAGATAAAATGGTTACAGAAGTGGAAATGATAGAAACCTTGGTAAGAAGCAACCACTCTGTTTTTAAATTCATGACAGAAGAGATGAAAGCCGACATGTACAAGAGATTTGGGAACAAAGGATTTCAAAGAACTAAGAGAAAATATAGATAAAGTTTTATGGCCTAAAATGCCAAATGAAAGGCAGTTCAAGAGGTAGTGGAAGTTCTCAAGAATAAAATTCACATGGCACAAAAACAGAAAGTTCCCATCTGGAGGGGTATTATGGTTAAAGGGAACATTATAGATGCATAGGCAACTCATTAAAAATTTTATATTTTTAAGATTATACATATATGTATATATCTATATCTATATCTATATGAAACAAAAGTATACAAAATAATACAATGGTCTGATAAGAATTATTTCAATGCTGATAAGATACAAAATGGGCCTAGATTGGCTATAAATATTGAAGAAGAAATGGTGTTTTAACCATTTCAAAAAATGAGAGTAAGATTAAGATCCTCATATGTGGATCAGAAAAAGATAAAAATTAGGAATAGTGTAACAGAGCTGACATCCAAGAGAAATGGGGAAATTGCAAGAGAGCACCTAGATACTTTTAATGAGTTAAGTCAAGGGGATCAAGTGAATTATATGTCAGGGTAAAAAATATGATTCCTATATACTTTTCGGTGATCTTTGAAAAATCTAAGAGAATAGAGAAGAGTTGAAGAAAGTCAATTTCAACAAACTATAGATTGATTAATTTGCATTTTCTAATACTTTACAAAATCCTAAAATGGAATATTAACAATTATGTGAACATTTGGAAAGGAAAGCATTGGTTAACAAGAACCAAAATGGTTTTATCAGGAATAAGTCATGCCAAACTTACAACATTCTCCTTGGCAGAAACACTAAGCTCAGTGAGTAGCATGGAAAATAGTGTCAATATAATACATATGGACTTCAACAAAATGTTGTAGGTTTCTCAGGTTGATATTGTAGACAAGAAACAGAGGTATGAACCTAAGAGTTGTGTGGCTGCTGGTATATGAATCTGGAATTTGTTGAATGAATAGATGAATCTGTGGGTCAGTGACAATTTGGAGTAAGACCTCTAATGGGGTACTTTGACCATATTCTGATTATCATTTTCATCAATAACTCAAATAAAGTTATTCTATCAGTAATTTGTCTAAAGAGTTATTTTATTTATCAAATTTGGTGAACATGACAGGTCAAACTGAATAAGATAAAATTTAACAGAAATAAATAGAAAACTACAGAGGCTGAAAGAATCAACCACACACACGTGGGTTTGAAGATAGGTGGCCAGATATGAATTTCTAGAAAAATCATTTGGATTTTACTGAAATAAAGCTAAGTATGAACTAAAAGAATGACATTTTAGCCAAAGAAGCTGACACAACTTTATGATTCATTAATAACAATAACAACAGATAGTATCTACATAATGTTCTTATAGTTTTAAAATGCTTTACATATGTTGGCATTTAGGATGTATTTGGAAAAACCTCTGGGGTGAGAGCTAGCAAACACTTTTCAGGGATGCTTTCCACCTTTGGTGTCCATCTGATCCACCTAATTTTCCTCTGTGGCTTTAAGAAGCTATACTATATACACTGGCCACACCTTAGTAAACCATTTCAAAAGACACTAAACCAGGTTGAAGATATCTGAAGGGTGGAATGGGTGGAATGGGTGAAATGGGTGGGTGAGAATAGCTTGTACCAACAGCCCTGAAGGCAGCTGAAACAGACACTGTGGAGCACTTAGGGCTTGTTTAGACCTTGAATTTGCCAAGGTCATTCCCTGTATCTCAAGTCATCACCAGTAATCTTGATTCTGTCCTGCCACTGGACTATGATGACTGTAAGAGAGAGTAAAACCAACAGCTGTGTGCAATTCTACCTCTCTTAAATCCAATTTATGCAAAAAAAAAAAATCAAAAGATATCACTCATACCATTTTATCATTTTTATCTATCTCAAAGTCCTGTGGTGATAAGCAAATGATGAAACACAGGTGTAGATACACTGGTAACTGTAGTCACAACCCTGTACACAGGTAGCCTAGGCTATAGGATGGTTTTCCTACTAGGAACAGTCCTGGGGGTTAAGCAGCCTTTTAAGAAGTACATTGCTCACCTCATGGTGTGAAAAAAAAAGGGACTAGAAAGGTGTCCTAAAAATTATCTACTTATCCAACCATGGCCTGATTACCATGGCTGGTGTGGAATCCCACCCTGCAGTTAAAATGCAAAAATAGTGTATAAAAACTTCAGCAAAGATGATTCCACTTACCATTAGTACATGGAATATGAGCACACTTAGAGACAAAACAAAATCCAGGAGACCTGAAGGATGAACAGCTCTTGTTGTAAGAGAACTCAGCAGTTGTAAGAGAAGAGTATGACATCCAAATAGTAACCCTGAGTAAAACAAGGCTAGAAAATAAAGGCCAGCTTACTGAAGTCAAAGTGGGATACAGATTTTTCTAGAGTGGCTGCAGTAAAGGGGAGTGCTGTAAAGGTGGTGTAAGTTTTGCAATCAAAACTAATCTAATCAACAAGCTTATATGCCTACCAAAAGGAGTGGATGACAAGCTCATAACAATGTAATAATCACTTACAGGAAAGTGTCACAACACCATCATCAGTGCCTATAATCCCACCATGATTAACGCTGATAAGGTCAAACCAAAATTTTACAAAAACTTGGAGACCCTTATCGTCAATGTGCTAAAAGAAAACAAACTTCCAACTCTGTGTCTGACTACCAGACTTGGCAGGAAGTCCTTGGGAGGAATGGAGTCAGAAACAGCAACAGCAGTAATAACTCACTCCTGAAGACGTGTGCATGTCATGACCTTCTCATCAGCAACACTGTCTTTCATTTACCTAAATGCAATAAAACTTCGCAGATACACCCTCATAGCAAATATTGACATTTAAGAGACTATATAATTATAAATAAAAGAGACAGGATGTGAGAGTGATGATGGCAATACATGGCACAAAGTGCTGAACTGATCATAGACTTATCCTCTCTAAGCTAAATATTCATATTCAACAAAAGTGACAGCCCCAAGGCCAGAAGAATCAATGACAACAAATTAGAGTGATTTTTTTTTTTTTTTGATCAAGTAGTCTGTTGCTAGCCTGGAGGGCAAATTGAATCAACACATAGTTAGCAACAGCAGAACAGAAAAGGAGGGGGCAACTTTCAGAGATTTGGTGTAGAGAACTGCATTTACTTATCTAGTTCAGAATCTTTGCAAAATTCAAGACTGGTTTGATGAAAATGATGGGAAAATTCAGAAGCTATTAAATGAAAAATGAGAACTCCACAGGGTTTACCAGAAGTATAGTTTACCCATCTATAGTAAAGCAGTATTTAATTCCATCTAAAGTAAAGAGCAAGAAAACTTTAGGGAGATGTAGGCTCTTTGGCTCAATAAGAATCCAGATGAAACTCAGTTTTACACTTATAGTAACAATCCAAAGCACTTTTATGATATCCTGAAGGCTATTTATGGGCCAGACATATGGTGCCTCTCTATTCAGTGCTGATAGAGCCACAGTAATTAGTGATAAGGACATGATCCTGGAGAGATAGGCTGTAGACCATTTACCTCAGGTTGAAATCAGTTGCTCCCTAGCTGAAGTTCCAAGTAAAGAAAAGGTTTTAAATACCATTAAACTTATTTCACATGGGAAAGCACCTGGTGCTGATTTTATTTCATTGGAGATTTTTAAGATGGGAGATCCATTGCTCATACAAAAGGTGACTGAAATTTTCTGTATTTTATGGCAAAAGATTGTCTCCCAGGAGTTCAAAGATGCTTCCACTGTCCATCTTCATAAAGGTAAAAGATATTGCTAGCAAGATTCTTGCCAGACTCCTTCTCAATAGGCTAAAGATGGTTATCTGAGAGCCATTGTGGTCTTAGGAGGGCTGAAGGAAGAACAGTCAATATGGTGTTTGTGGTTTGCCAACTCCAAGAGAAATGATAGGAGTAGGACACAACATTTGTAGATTTGAATAAGGTCTTTAATAGTATCATTCATGAGGATTCATGGAAAACCATGTACACAACATTTATAGATTTGACTAAGGTCTTTGATAGTATCATTCATGAGAACTAATGGAAAACTATGTCAAAATTTGGTTGCCCTGAAAAGTTTATCAGTATTATATTTCAGTTTCATGAGGACATACTTCCCAGGTTTTGGATAAGAGTCGATGCTCTTGCACTTTCCTAGTCACTAATGGAGTGAAGTAAGACTATGTTCTTGCCTCTTTTAGCATGATGTTTTCAGCCATGTTATTAAACATCTTCCGTAATGACAAAAACTCATCAAGCTGAGCTGTCACACTGATGGTAAATTTTTCAATTTGAAAAGGCTACAAGCCAAGACTAAAGTGGAGAGAAGGTTGGTAAATTATTTATTTATTTTGTGTTTTACAGATGATTGTGCACTAAATGCAGCCTCTGAAGCTGAGATGCAACAAAGTATAGCTCAATTCTCTACTCCTTGTAGTAATTCTAGCCTAGCAATTAACACAAGGCAACAGAAGTGCTCCTTCAACCAGTACCACATATGTGGAACCATCAGTTACAGAAAATGGAGAAATTTTGAAGTGGATAAGTTCACTTACCTTGGCAGTATATTTTGCAGGGATGTACACATTGATATTGAGGTTGATGCATATATTGCCAGAACTAGCTCAGTGTTTGGAACACTCCATAGGAAAGTGTGGGAGAGAAGAGGTATTAGACTGACTACCAAACTGAAGGTCTACAGAGCCGCTGTGCTGACCTCATTGTTGTATGCCTGTGAAACCTGGGCAGTGTACCAGCGCCATGCCAGGAAACTGAATCACTTCCATTTGAATTGTCTTAAGAAGTTTCTGAAGATCACCTGTCAGGATAAGATACCAGACACTGAGGTCCTTTCTCAAGCTAAACTGCCAAGCATTCAAAGTCTACTGAAGAGAGCACAACTCCAATGGGCTATTCAAGTACCAAATGTATATTGCTTAAAAAAAAAAAAAAAACTTTTTTATGAAGAATTCATACTAGGCAAGTACTCACATAGTGGTCAGCAAAAGCAGTTTAAATATACTCTCTAGGTATCTCCTTAAATTTTTAAAAATCGATTCTGTAATATGGGAAACGATGGCATAGGCCCAACCAGCATGACTTGCCTTCATCACAAAGTGCTGTGCTCTATGAGCAAAGTGGAATTGAAGTAGCTCAAAAGAAATAAGAGATGCACAAATTTAGAGAATCTACCCCAAATGACCACATGGACAATTTGTGTCTGAACTGTAGTAGAACATTCTGAGCTCATAATGGTCTGATAAGCCACAGACACATTAAAACTTGACTTTAACACAGAGATGTTATTTTGCTCTTCTTTTAGAACAAAGGACAGCAACTAATATATTATTTCATTTGATCCACGCACCAACCTGATAAGGTAGATATTATTGATATTATCCACATTTTATAAATGAAGAATCTGAGATTAAATGATCTGCCCAGGATCACATAGCTAGTAAGCACCAGAGGCATACTCCACTATTGCTGGGTCCATATCTAGTAATCTATCTAATAAACTACTTCACTACCACATTAAGAAAAGCATAGCATCCAAAAATAGGAAGTATGTCCTAATTGAGGAATTCTCAACATTTTTATGTCATGGACTCCTTTGTCAATCTAGTCAATCATACAGAGTCCTTCTCAGAAAAATGTTTTTAAATGCACAAATTAAAATACATAAAGTTATAAAGAAAACTAATTACATTGAAATAGTTATTAATATTAAAAAAACAAGCTCAATTTAAGAATTCTTATTAACCATTAAGAAAATCTAAAATTAAATAATTTTAGGAGCAGCTACATGATGCAGTAGATACAGCACAAGCTCTGAAGTCAGGATGATCAGAGTTCAACTCCAATAACATACTAGCTGTGTGGACCCTAAGAAGTCATTTAACCCCAATTGCCTCACCAAAAATAACAAATAAAATAAAATAATTTATACTCTATTTTAAAAATTGAAATGAACAATAGAACATTTCCTTTGGAAAAAAATGCAAATATGGGACAACAGTAAAGTCCAAATCTTGCCTCACACTTATTAGCTGTGTGACTAAATTAATCTAAATTCTTTAAAAGGAGTCCAATACAACCTAAATGGAAAAACTTTGAATATGAGCCTAGTAATAAATTAGATATGTACTGTTTAAAACTAAGTTGTGTTAAATATGAAAAAGTAATATGGCATAGCAAAAAGAGAGTTGATTATGTAGTTGGAAAGGACCTGGGTTTAAGTACTGCCATAGAAAAATCCTGGTAATGTAACTCACCAAGAAAAATTCATCTAACTTTACTAAATTAAAATTTACTCATCTGTCAAATGAGAATAATAATATCTACAAAGAGTCACTAATAAGGATAAAATTACAGATGGTAAAACAGTTTGCAAACCTTAAATATACATGCACCTATTATTATTATCATCATCACCATGGGCTTAGTCACTTTTTATTCATCCTCCAGAACTAATAATGGTCATTTACTAAAGTTTAATGCTCATCAATGCAACACCTATCAGATCACAGATTCTTGAACTATTGTGGTTTGTGACATTTTAATAGACTAGATCTGTATTCTTATTTACTAAGAAATCCCCATATGAGTCAATCCCCTCAATTAATAGGCCAGCATCTTCTCTGCAATTTAAAATATGAGAGAACTGCTTAGAAAACTTAGAATTTCCGTGACAATGCCAGAGTTGAACTCCTGTTTTCTTGGAACTAAGGCCAGTTGTCTGTCCACTACATCAAAGAATCTCTTACATTCATCTAATGCTCTAATATTAAGAGATACATATCAGAGCCTGATTTTAAGGTTAGGTCTTCTAAATTGAAGGTACCCTTTATATTACAGCATATATTTTGCTGGTAATCAATTTTTATTTTTACAAATTAGATTCTAAACCAGCAGTTCTTAAAACTATTAAAATCTCAGACTATGTTTTTGGTAGACCACCTTGAAATCAATCCACAGACATCTGTGAGTCAGTGGACTCCAAGTTAAGAATCTCTACTCCAGTCTAGAAAAAGGTTCTTGAAAAGTACTTCAAGACTGAATCATTTAACATGTAAAATTGTTCCAAACTAGCCTAACATACACTGGAACAAAAAGTTCCCACCATGTCCAGTCTCCATCTGAAGACCTCCAAAGAAGAGGAATTCATCAAGCCCTATTGTAGTCCATTCCATCCTTAAGTAGTTTGAATTGGCAGGAAACTTGACCTAATTCATGCCTAGATTTGACTCTGCATCTTTCATCCCATGTGCTCTGAATTCAGCATTTTGAGATTAAGGAGAACTATCCCTGTTGAACAGGAAAGTCCCTGAAAAGCATGTAGAGAACTCTTCTGTTCATTCTTAATAAAATATGCCAAGTTTTTGAACTGATCTCAGATAGTATGATCTCAAGGCTCTTCATCATATTCTTATTTCTCTCATCTGGATGTTCTCCAGCTCATCAGTGTTTGTTCTACCATATAGCTACCAAAATTGAACTCAAGATACAAGATGGCATAACCAAGGCAAAGCAAAGAAAAACTATCAAGTCTTAATCCTGGATCCCTTGTCTCCATTAATGGAGCCTAATATCACAATTTTTCTTTACTAAAACCCTACATTATTAGTCCATTTCAAACTTATATTCCTTTAGATACCCAAATCAGGTTTTTTTTTTTTCCCAAGCTTCTATTCATGGTTTCTTCAAAAGTATTTATTAGGGTATTTTTCTCTTGTTTTTTAAATATATGTGCATTTAAGCTATACTCTAAGACAAAGTGACAGACTTTATAGTTATCCCTACTAGGTACCTTTATGTTTGGGACTCTACTATTCTTTTTAGCTTTTCATCATCTAAGAAACTGATATACAACTTCTATCTTCATTTCAGGTCATTAGTAAAATGATTAACTAGCACAGGGTAAAGAATAAAAACCTGAGACTTTTCACTATATCCTTCCTACCAAAATGACATCAAAGCATTGATAGGTTTTTTGTTTGTTTGTTTGTTTGTTTAGGTCTTACCATTCAAATAATGTTGAAACCATGCAGTAAAATATCATCTGCCCCCCATCTCTCATTGCTATAAGAATCGCATGACTTGGTCACATGATTTACTAAATTTAAATAAAGAATATCAACATTCCTCTGATCAACCAGTCTAATAAATTCATCAAAAAAAAAAAAAATCAACCAAGTTGTTGTAGTACAGTAGAAAGGGTACTACTTTTGGACTCAAAAATCTGAGTTCAAAGTCTTCCTTTCTCTTCATTGTATGACAAATCTTTTAATCTCTCTGCCCCTCAGTTTACTCATCTACAAAATGAAGGGTCTGAAACTGATGTCTTTTAAGCTTCTTTTCACCTCTAAATCCATCAATCAAAAAAGGTGGGTTTTTCCAACATATTATTTATTACACACTTTATTTTAAGCCTTGTGCTAAAAAAATGAAGAATATAAAAAAGTCTAAAATAGCCCTTGCTTCCAGGGAGCCTATATTCTAATGAAAGAAATAACATATATACATCAATACATTAAAAATTACAGAATGCAAGGAAGATAACCTTTCAAGAGAAAGAAGGAGTAGGTGTGGAAATAAGGGAAAGGACTTTTGGAAGATGTGGCCTAGAAATTATTCTTAATGCAGCCATGCTAGTTTTTTGTGAATATCACTTCTTGTTCTGCATATTTATGAATGACTCAAATAACACATCTAGAATTTGATCAGGAAAGGAACTCAAATCCTCTGATTTATAATTCATAATCTCTATTCATTTTCCCTTTTTACAATCTCTCGATATTTTCAGTACTTCTAGAATTAACCAAAATTTTTTAAAAATCATGGGTAAAGAGATTTATTATATTGACCAGTTCTTTAAGTACTCTGGGAAAGTACACCTTTCTAGAGGTATAGTCTTATAATGGGTCTCATCATACCAAATTTCAATGAAATATGATTTCAAATTTATTTCCTCGTCTTAACATCCCTAACATTGCCTTACTTGTTTCTTATGTGTATGTATGTATGTGTGTGTGTGTGTGTGTGTGTATATTTTTTTTAAATAGAAAACTGAAGACATGGATTTTTTTTCTATTTCCATTCCTAGATATTTTCACCCATGAATTTCTTGCTTTTTCTATTGCTATTCTCTATTCTACATCTGGCTTGATAGTTACTACCTATGATACCTAAGTTAATATTTTAAAAAATACATTTTTCTCCTATGTAGTCAATCAACAAGCATTTATTAAACACCTCTATTAACCAGGAGTTGTGCTAAGTGCAAAAACTAGTTGTTCTTAAAAAAAAAAAAAAACTCTACTTTTGAGAAGTTATTTTCTTTTATTTAATCTTTTAAAATCATTTTGTTTAAACTTGCAAGATTCCAAACAAATATATTCTTATCACCTTTTGTTAGATATACTTCATCACTGATCAAAAACCCATCAATCCTAGATTTTAATCCATGATACAGAAATCCAAAACTAAAATATCCAAAATGTGCTAAATTTCATTTTCTTGACTGACTGACTCTTGTTTTTCTAAATCTGCCTCTTTTTTGAAGTCAGTTTTTCATCAACTATAATGATCAGAGAGTTACTTGTACCCTTAAAATCTTGTCCCTTGCCTGAAATTTCACAAACATTAGAAATGTGTTTAAGGTTGGCAGTATCACTTATTTCTACATGAAATATATATATATATATATGTATGTATGTATGTATGTAATAGTCATCAAAAATCCTCTCTGATTTCTTAGACAGAAGTTGTGAATACTTATTATTCATAGGCTTTTTTGTCTACTTCCATCAGAATATAAACAACTTGTGATTAAACATTGTTTCATTCTTTGTATTTATATATCCCCAGTGCATACCACAATGACTAAACCATCCTAAGCATTTAACAAATGCTTGATAATTGAATGGTTACCATAACCTCTGACAATACAGCCCCCTTCTCTATTATTAGTTCAACAAAAATCTGCTTCAGCAGTCAGTCACTAATTACTGGGACTTGTTTTTTCTTCCTCTGGCCCTTACTGGATAATCTCTCATCTGATTGCATTGTAGAGCCACATCATCATTTTGTATATGAAAAGGAACAGCTCCAACTTCTATGGGAAGAGTTCTTATCTTTACGTAATTCCACACTTCCAATGACTCTTCTTCAGAATTCTGCTTTTCATCTTCTTTTCTTTTTCTTCTTTGTTTATACATTGAAGCTCTTCTGCACTTTAAGGAATACTTCATTCTCCCTGATAACTTGAAGAAGAGAATGATGTTCTGCCTATCCTTTTACACTGTATTGTAGGACTACACTGAACTTTGGAAATGAAGAATCTGTCAGCCTCAGTGTTCTATCTCTAAAATAGGAATTGTAACAACTTCCTCACAGGTTTGTCTCAATGATCAAATGAAAAAATATATATAAAGCATTTTATGAGCCTGGAAACACAACATAGATGCTAACTTATATTATTATAATTATTACTATTGTTGTTATCATTACTATACCATTGCAAATTTCTTCCTGTTCTCCAAATTTTCTGGAAGTAAGGTTTTCAAATCTCCTCTTATATATTAGAGTAGTTTTTATGATCAGCTCTCATGGAGAATCTGAGGCAGATTCTCTGTGATAGTTTTCAATTCTGGAGTCTCCTTATATCTAATTAATCAAACTAGTGAGTCTGATAGGTGTTAGAATCCTTATAAGGTGTTAAGTCACTAGAATTGATAGAAACAATGCTTATGTTTACACCTTTGAGAGTTCACACATTAGCACATTTGTTCACAAGTTGGGGAGATTCACAAGTCAGAAACCCACAATCCCACTCTTTCAGAGTTGGAGTCAACCTTTGGGTTCACACCTTTAAGAGATCATATATAAGAAGCTCTTAGAGCTTCAGTCAAGAGACTTGAAGAGACTGAGTGAGTGAAGAGTCAGTTGAGGAGATTGACAAACTAGAGACTGCAGTCAGGCAGAACTGGGGATTCAGAAGAGGAGAGGCTGAGGCTGGCAGAGGCAGAAGCAAAGGACTAGCAACAAGAACTCTCGGAACCAAGGAAAACGGGCCTATTTTGGAAGAGACAATAAAAGACTGTGCTTTAATCTCTGGTTGCATTTGAGATGATTATTACATGGAACTGAAACTAAGGCTGCCTCCACAAATCTCCCCAAGAAACCTGCTCCCAGAGAGAGCCATTATATTAAAGAAGAGAACATTACAGATAGGCTCACTCATTTTCTCTCCCCAGGCATTCCATCTTTCCCCCTTTCTTTTTTTATCTTTTGCTTTAACACTTTCTCCTTAAATCATTAGTTTGCTTAATCTTGAGTTCTGTTTGAAGATGAATCCCTCTTCTCTTGCTCTAAACCAAACTTTTCCCACTAAATCCAGAAGTCAAAAGATCTCTATATTTGTTGCATAATTCTGAATTTCCCATCAAATACTAGCAGAATAGCTGAAAAAAATCCAAAGCTTCTTCCTAAAAAAAAATATAGAATACTATTCAGATCCACTTCTGCAATCTACTTTGATATAACAATGGATGCAACTTTATTTAGGGAAGAACATAAATTATCGCAGCATAAAGAACTGTATAGAATCTCCTGCAAGAATTCTCTACATATTCAGAGAAATTTGACCTAACAGCACACTGAGGAAAAAATCAAGGTAATGAAGAATGTTAGCTGACTCAATATTAACCTGTATTTAGATGGATATATTAGAGAACTTGTTCAACAATATGTTTATCTAGAATAGACAATATAAATGACCAACAAAAAAGTCAGCCACTAAGTTGAAAGAAAGAACAGAGTGCGCAAAACTGATTTAGGAATTGCTTTTTTCTTTAATGACCCCCTTCTTTCCATGGAAGAAAAGGCTTATCTTTTCAATAATTATATTTTACTGGTGCTGTTCAATGGCAACAAGACAGAGTATAGCAGTGTCTCTAAGGAACTGAAAATAAATATATGCAAAGATCAATGGTAAGTATAAGAAGACTACAAAATATGACCAATGAAGAACTCTGTAGAACAGCAATAAAGGATGGCATCAAAACATCGTATGACAGGAAGAGAAAACGGGATCATCACATGAGTTGAGGGATGAAAGGTGACCAGAATACTCCATTGGTATGCTCAAGATACTGGAAGAAAGATTGGGACTTTACACAGTAAAGTTTTACAAGAACATGGACAAGGGTTACACAGGTATGCATAAGTTGTGATTTGGTCTTTTGTAGGAATGCCCCCAAAGATGAGATATCAGGACATTTGAATGTTATGTACTGCTGACTGAAGAGAGACGTTTCAGTTGATGATGAGGCTGAAACCAGATTACAAATGGGGATAAGGACTGCATGAAAGGATAGACAATGAGCATAGGTAGCCTTTTCCAAGAAGGCAGGGTAGAGATACAGGATAGCTCCCCATGTGATGGTGAATGTAAAGAAGTTAGTCTTACAACGGAAAAAGGACCACCTCATTAGGAAACTAATGAAATCTCAGCTGAGAACATATAAGGAAGCTTGTGAAGGGAACTTAAAATTTGAAATAGCTTCTGTGGGAAGAATAGAATCAATTAGGGGGGAATAAAATGATTGCATCACCACATTGAATTCATAGTTGAAGTTAGATGCCATAAATCTGTAGTACAGAGTTAACTTAGTTATAGGACTTTTTTCAGGATTTAGGGCTGACATGTAAATGGCAATTCAAGGATGTAGTTTGGCATGGGATACGTGAAGTAGGACAAAAGAGGAAAGGATCCAAAATAATGACAGAATGAAGTTAAACTTGTTAACTATAGGAAAAAAAAATTGACAGAGAAAGGGGAAATCAGAGCATTAAATAGTGGCCAACAGAAATACTAAGAAAGAGAAGCAGCCATTTATTTAGCAAACATTTATAATGTAACAGGAAGGGGCAACTAGTTGGTGTAGTGGATTGATCACCAGCCCTGAAGTCAGAAGGACTTGAGTTCAAATCTGATCTCAGACATTTAACACTTTCTAGCTATGTGGCCCTGGGCAAGTCACTTAACCCCAATTGCCTCAGGAAAAGAAAAAAAGAAAAGAATAGAAAAAGCAATATAACAGGAATTGTGCTAAATTTTTGGAAATAAAAAGAAGAGCAAAAATATCATTTTTGCTCTCAAGAGCCTCCCATTCTAATGGAGAACACAACATGAAAACAATGTGCAAGAAAATACATACATACATACATATATATATATATGTATATATATATATATTAATAAATATATGCACACATATTTATGTATATAGTGTAAATTAAAAGTAATCTTCCAGGAAAGGCATAAGTTGCAGGAACAGAAAAAGGCTTCCTGCAAAAGGTTGAATTAGAGGTTGAAATAAGGGCAAAGAATAATTTACAAGAACTAATACATGGGGAAAAAAGGAATCAAAAAAGGAGATTATGATCATGTAGAGGAATGTCATTTTTAAATTATGGAAATAGAATGTTTGTGTGTAATGTTGAGGCATAAGATATTACAATTCTATATAAAGATGAGGTGGAACAAAGTAGTCATTGAATTTGAGGAAACTGAGAAAAACCAATAGATTAAGGTTTTAGAAGATCCTAGCAAAAAGTTAGGAGTTAGAAAGATGAAGAGAGTGATCCAATTAATACACTTATTGTAAAAGAGAAAAGAACTATAATAGAGTATGTAGACCTGTTACGGGCCAGAGCTCTGAATGTGAAACAAGAATTCTTACAAGGTGCTAACTCAATGGAATTGATCAGACAATGGTTATCTAGTTTAGCATGGTGATTAATAGTTCTCTAAATTCAATATGATTGATTTAATCTTACAACAAATAATGGTTTCCTAGTGATTATACTCAGTGTAGAGCATATAAAGCTGCGATAAACTCAGCCAGAGGGAGAGCCAGAGACAGACTCAGAAGGACTAGAAGAGAGACTCAGAAGGGCTAGACACAGACTCACAAGGGAGGCAGAGCCAGATTCATTCACTTCATCTCATAGCACAGTGGTGACTCTCCTCCTTCACTTCTCCACTGAAACCAAGACTCCTGAAAGGCTCTCAAGAAACCTGGCCCAGGCCCCAGGCAAGGAAACTAGATTGTGAAGGAGATAATAAAGGATTTGAACTTTAACACCTGACTATTCTTGTGGGAATTGCCCCAAGCTGCCCCAAACCTCCAGAAAACCACCAAGAACATTACATAGACATAATAATTTTTTTTCTGAAACAGGTTAAGAACTAAGGGAAATTAGTTTTAATATAGATTGTGTAATGGATAGAGTATTGGGGGGTGGAGGGAGTTCCCCTCATCAAGAGTAACATCAAGACTACCATCAAAAGTTAGGAAAACTCAACTTTGTGAGTTTAAATCTGGCCTCAGACACTTATTAGATGTGAGATGCTAGGTAACTCATTTAACTTTATTTGCCACAGTTCCTCATCTGTGAAATGAACTAGAGAAGGAAAGGGTAAACTACTCTGGTATTTGTTCCATGAAATCCCCAAATGGGGTCACTATGACTTAGGACTAAAAAATGACTGAACTTTGGGAGGGAGAGCTATATGATACACTGGAAGAGCTGAGAGTCAAAAAAAAACTATCTTTGTGAATTCAAATCTAACTTCAGATATTTACTAGCTGTGTGACACTAAGCAAATAATTTCACTTTATTTGCCTCAGTTTCCTCATCTATAAAACAGAAAGAAATGCCAAACTACTCTAGTACCTTTGTGAAGAAAACCCCAAATGGGATCACAAAGAGTCAGACAGGACTGAAAAAAATGACAACATAAATCAGGAGTTCTGCAGTGCCTAAACAAAGAGATGAAAAAGTTAAGATGAGATGTGGGAGGGAAAAGTTAAAGTGAATAAAGGTTAGAAGTGGGACTTTAGGGACATTAATTTTTAGCCTCCTCCTAATTCCAGTAACACCTATATAGGTGTTATATGAATTTATGTGAATGCATACATGTGTGTATTCATGTGTATGCCATCTTGTTAGTACTTTTCTGGGTTTTTTTGAGAGGGAAGAATCACAGGAGGTAGAAAGAAGTATTTAGATCTGTTCTTTCCTCCACTTTAGAATCTCTAAGATATGGAAATTTCCTCTACTAATATGGATAGACAACTTATCTGTAAAATAAAAGCTGTGACTTACTCAGCTATTATGTATCATAGTCAGAACTTGAACTCAGATCTTCTGACTTTAAGGCTGGCCTATTTACTGCCTCTCACCTTATACAAAGCAAACATTTAATCTTAAATTGGCAGAATTAATCAGACGTAGGACAGGACCAAAACAGTGATTGCACGAAACAAAACAGAAAGGAGTTTATTACATGAAATTTTCCCTGCTAAAATTATCTTTTTTTCTAATTGCCAGTAGAGGTTACACAACTCTCCTTTTCCCCAACCTTCCCAACTAAGGACAGAAACTTCTATCTTTTTTCAATGCTTATCACACAGTATTTTGTTCACAGTACCTAATGAATGTTTTTTTTTGTAATTGAACTGAGTTATGAAACAGCCTGTGCAAAGACATGTGAAAGAAAGTCAACACTGAAGGAAAGAGCTGCAAAGGAGCAGACTGAATTGGAATTGTGTGGTGCAAATTGCAGATGAGAGCAGACAGCTAGGTTAGGATTAGCTAGTGGTACATTGAGAGTGTTAGAAGTTTCTATTAGGCTTATTATCCTTAATTCCTATATATGTCATTCATCAAGGGAGAGCCCAAGGTGCATTGGCAGCACATGGATTCTCTCCAAGGAGAAAATATTCTGTAACAGAAAGAGTGCAGGAGTAGAAGTAGAAAAACAGAGGTCTCAGTTTTCACTTCTCTGAAACCTCAAACATGTCTGTTAACCTCAATTTCTCTCCACATGTTCATCCTTTTGATATGATGAAGAACCTTTTCCTGTTTCCATACCTTGCTTATGAAATTAGATGTCTAAAGTACTTTGAAAGAATGACACTATATAAAAGGGTGAATACTCCATAATGAAAACTTTTTAAGATATAGGGAAAAAACAGTAAAATTCAAAGTATGGGTGGAATGAGTTGCTAACGTATCTCATGGATAATTGTCCACTTACACCCAGCCCTCAAGAGGAAAAGGAAGCAATAAATTTGTCTCTAACTCACCACATGTTTTAATTGCACAGTACTCCCAAGGGGTGTCAGGGTCAAGAGTATAGCACCATGGCCTCGGCTTGCCATCAGGATTGCGGCAATAATTATCATCAAAGCCCTTGTCAGGATATCTGCAAACCACACCAAGAAACGTGTCATGTAAATCTGCCTGGAAACACCACCCAACCCTCTGTTCAAGGAGTGCTTTTCAACTAAGATTTTCCTGTGAGCCAGAAAAAGAAACATTTCACTGGAGTTGTGCTTTATTAGAATTTGCTACCATGAGGTTGACATTAATATACTATTGAGTGCGGGGTGCTATATACAGTTAACTCTGCTAATTATTTAAGGCCTTTCTAGTAGCCCAGAACCAGAGACAAAAACTGAATCTCTATCACATAGAATCCAATTAAAAATGGATTACATAAACAAGACCTGCCATAGAATGCTCTTTAAGAAAACTGGTCCTTCTGTAAGACATCTTATTGAGTTTAAAATTAAAATTATGTTTCAATAGCTCCATTATTAATGACTGTTTTATTCCACTAATAGAGCATTTCTAGGTCATGCCCTCATCGTCTTCATAGTAAAAAATACATTGCTCTCTCCTACATTTAACTTATTAGAGTCTGAATTCGTTGTTTGATTTTAATTGTTACCATATTCCCTGAGGTATTACCTAAAAGAGAGGTGCCATTTTTTAAGCAGGGGTTTAATTAGAAAAGGATCAAACAAATGCCTTAGTAAATGCCCAAAATAAGAGGGGAAATGAAATTTCTTCATAATTATTTGTTTGTATTTTTGTTCATATATTTTAAATTGAAAAGACTTGTTTAAAAAGACATAAAATTTCAAGGCAAAATGAAATGAATAATAGAGATAATTACCAAA
The DNA here is from genome assembly GCF_016432865.1 of Antechinus flavipes. Taxonomy (NCBI): domain Eukaryota; kingdom Metazoa; phylum Chordata; class Mammalia; order Dasyuromorphia; family Dasyuridae; genus Antechinus; species Antechinus flavipes. The sequence goes on from NC_067402.1 coordinate 153,001,864, forward strand.
ATAATTCATGCCCAAGCTATTTCTTGTGGGGGGAAAGTTGAGAGTTTGGATGCATCTACATTCATTTGTATAGTATTCACATACACAATCTGACTAATTCATCAGAACAAGCCTATGTTTTAGTTTTGCATTTGTTTTAATTCTTCACTTCTCATCACCTGTAGAGATATAGTTCATGTTAATAATATATGTGACTTGAAAAAGGCACATTAAAAAGCATCTTATTTCACGGGATCTACATTTTGGATGTAGAATTTGAAGATATCTTAAAAGTCCTTTAGTCCATAAAAAGAAAACCAAACTCCAAGAGAATGTAATTTGCCCAAGATCACTTAGGAAATAAGTTGCAAATCTGGGATTTCAACTCAATTTCTCTGACTCTAAATTTAGCAATCCTTTCATTGTATAATACTATCTGCCCTAGACACGCACTTAAAGGCCAATAGTAGTGATAGCCAATTTATTATCAGCTCCCACAGTTTAGATGTACTGGATTGTTAATGAATCTTCCTCTTCTATACCTCTCCCTTCCCTCAGGACATGCAAGAATTAAAGAAATGAGTCATGCAGATGTTCTGGTATACCCCATTTGCTACATTCTTTGTCCTCAGAAGTATCTTGATGGTGAGAATTCCAACCACTGAGGGCTTGAGTTAGTGTCAGATGGAGCCATAACTCTGTAATTATGTCCTCATCATAAACTCTTTTCCTAGAACTCTGATGGTCCTGAAAACTGTGTCTAAAGTATCATATATATTAAGGGAAAGATTCTAACTGTTTATTGGGCCACTGGTACAATCTACATCATCCCCAAAGTGGGAATGTAGAAGGGTTTGAACTGGTGATTAAAAGAGAACTTTCAAAAGTAGAGCCAACACAACATCAGGAGACATGTTTACCTCTCTGGTAAGAATTTGTGTCTGTGTGGTGTCTGGTGATCCCAGCGCTGACATATCTTGCCTGATTCAGTATGATCCATGGGACCTCGGTAACTTTCCCCATTGCAAGTCATACACTCAACTACCAAAAGAAAAGTAAATATTAGCATGTTAGTAGCCTAAGACAGGGCTAAAAAGGACACCACTGCTGTATTAAAATATCAATCTTTTTAATCATGAAATTTAAAAAAAATGATATTTTAATAGAGTATTCTAACATAGGATCCTATACAATTATTGTTTTTAAGCTTAGTCTAAAAATATTCCTTCAGCCAGCTTCAGAATGGTGTAATAGGAGATGATGTATTGAAAAATCAAATTTAAAATCTTAAATTTAAAACATATTTAGAATAGTGTCAGATTACTCTGAATGTGAAGTACTAGCTATCTAAGATTTGGTTGTTTCAACCAGATCAAGAACAAAATCAGAATTTAATCACCATACAAAAAGCATCTAGAAGATTTTAAACAGGGGTTTACTTTCTCCCCAGAAGTCCTAAAACCATTCATTTTCTATACCATCTGAGTTACTAACAGAGCAAGTTGTTCACCCTATAATGATCTAATAGGTTGTAATAAAATAAAAGCCAGACACCCAAAATAGAGGTCACAAGAAGGTAACCAACCAATCTAGGAAGTCATATTGTCTTGTGTCAGACACTATGTTTTATCCAATAGACATATTTAAGCATCCCAATTAATCCACAGACTGTATTAATAATAATAATAATGTTGACTAAAATAGGATTTCTCTTAAATTTTTCTTATATGTAGATATTGTACATAATTGTTAATACAAAATCACATAATAGAAATTGTCCTATATTTAATTTGTTGTACTTTCTCCTCTTTAAAGGTACTGAACCTGCCAGTTAACCAACTTTTATTAATCACTTATTTTTGTCAAGACATTGTGCTAGGTGCTGGTGATATACTGATCATGAAATAATTTATGTTCATAAAGACTTTACCCTATAAACAAACATTTCTATTTTAGACAACAAACTTTCTTCACAAATGTTATGCTGAGAACTCTAGTCTCACGATATTCTGGTCTTTTATCTTTAGCATTTCTTAACTGAACATGGGATTCTTCAAATGATTAAATGATGCTATGATATAACACATACAAAAGAAAAACATAAATGCTTATCTCCTGGAAATTATTCCTGGAAGTTTGTAATTGTTGTATAATTTGCTTGGGTACTACTCCTATTATTTCAGGGTGAATTTGGTGTCTACTGATATTAAGCTGAAGAGAACCCAACCATCTTCAAATATAATCTGTCCCAGGGATAAACAGATAAAACTAGAAGATTAAATTCAGGAATATATGTGCTTTTACTAATCATTTTATTATAATAATGTTTCAGGTATAAACACATCATTACTTTGTTTTCCCACTTTTGATTCCTTTCATTGTTGATTTATCAGTACATCAAGACAAAGCACTGAATCAGACTTTTCTTCATTCCCAAGATGAGAAGCCCTAGCTAATTAAATTTTGCAAGTACTTACTATGCAAATGAAAGGGGCTAACAACACATTGTTGAAGGGATTTGGATTGATCTATATCCTCTACACTGATCATTTTCACATTAATACCTTTCAAATAGGTCAGATGTCAGGACATTTCAGTTTCACATATGAATGGTTTACACAGTTATTTAGTTTTGACCCTTCTATATTTTACTGTGTTTTTATATAAGTAAAGTAAAATTCTTTGTTTCCTCCTTTTCTCAGAATAAGACTACGGAAAGTTTCATCATTGCATGTAAACAATATGTAAATAGTCAAATATAAATGTCTACTGTGTCTTCCTCTTGCAGGTGTAACTTTTTCTTAATAATATGTTTTAAACATAATTACAAGAATTGATCCATTTTTATTGTTAGGATTAAGTGAGATGATAAAAATAATATATTTTGTAAACTTTAAAGCACTATATGGATGTTGGTTATCACTATCAATCTCATTATCATGTATTGAACATATGTTTTATATTCCACATTATAGTTAGTACAATGGAAGATGGAGAAGAGGATATAGAATGGATACAAGAATAAATATAAATCTAAGTCTTGTGTTTATAGAATCCATAATCTAGTTGGAGAAGCAGATATACAAATATAATGGAAGATATATGATTGTTCATTATAGTAATTTATGATTATATGTTGGAATGTGTTGGAAAAGTAGATTTTGCAAGATAAAATGGGCAACTGAGATCAGGGAAGGCATAGTAGTGGAAATATGACTAACAATGTGCCTTAGAATATGGACAGCAAATGAGGAGTCAGAAAAACAAGAAAGAGGGAAAGCCATTAGGAAATTAGGAAAATATTAGGAAACTAATCTACAGCTGAGGGTATAATATAATCAAAGGTGCTCAGGGGTGGAACCCTCTAAGTAAAAGGAATGAGCTTACTGAATGAAAAGACAGTATTAATCAAATTAATCATTAATTAATTAACTAATCTTGCAGGGGTGCTGGAAGGGGGAATAGTAATAGAGCAATTGGTTGGGTAAGGTGACATCAGATTCAAAAAGTAAAAAGGCTTTAAAGTCATACTAAGGAATTTGAACAATATCCCTGAGATCTAAGATGTAATGGTATACACACATAGATATAGATTTATATTATATAGATATTGCATATAAACATACATATACGTACATCCACATGATCAGAAAACTCACTTTTACATGTAGTCAATCAAATCCTTCAGCATTTTATTCCCCTCTTCCCTTTCTAAATGGGGAAAGGGGCTCTCTGTTAGATACTTACCTGGCTGAGTCAAGGAGGAGAAAAAATGGGAGGAAAAAGGGAAAATGGCTTGAGCATCTTGCCCAAGATAAGTAAATTGAATTTTTTGGTGCTTCAGAAATCTTTTGCCCTAACTCATGTTTCTAGTCAAGATATAGAAGGACCACCTTCAAGTAATTCAATGCATGGCAAGAAAATGAGAGAAGAATAAACCAAGGAGTATCTTTTCTTCCCCATTCCATGTCCATACACAGTTTTCAGAATTCCAGATCTCAATCAAATTTGGCAGGAATGGTGTATTACCAGCAGCAAAAAAAAAAAAAAAAAAAAAAAAATACTTTTCTGAAAGGACTTCCCGCTGAAGGACTCCAGCAGCTGACAATAGTTCAATCACACTGTAAAGGATAAATATGGCCCTTTCACTTTGCTACTGGTCCTCCTCCACTTATTTTATCATCCTATTTAAAGACTTTAATAAAATCTTTATTATTTTCTATACCAGCTACAATGAAACCTTCACATTTAAAAATCAAAATAAAATATTGTATTCAGCCACATAATCAAAAGCCAAATAAAATTTTTAAGTAGCTTTCCTTTCTAAGAAAAGACATAACCTAAATGATGAACATAAAGTATAAAAAAAACAAGTCCATTAAGTCTGATGCAGCTTTAACATCTTTCTGATGGCAGCAATAAATGAAAAATGAACAGATTTGTTTTTATGTTCCATAAGTTGTTCAATGTAAAAGCATAGATGATATTCATTTATATACTAAAAGAATGATTTGTAAATATTCTGTAACTATGCCTATGCTATTTTGAATCCTTTTACTTAAGTTTATTATAATGTGTTAGGAAAGAATATCTTCAGATAAATACAAGTCGTTATGACATTTATTTATATATAGCCAATTTCTCTCTTCTTCTGAATTATTAATATTACTTCACAAACATCACACATAAACATAACATTTCTTTCTGTAAATGAATGATTTAATTGAATGAAGAATATATATAATAGGATCGGTTCATTGATGGGGAAACTTTTATAATATTGTGGAGAACAACAGATAATGACAGAACTTTTTCATTTGAAATTTTTTTTTAAATATTGTAATCCGCTTATGGTTTAACTTTTTAATCTTTTGTTATTTTCTAGATTGTTTTCTGTGTAAAAATTTGTCTATTAAAGTGTTTTCATTACATCATGTGTAACAGTTCATAATGTTCTGAGAAAACAAATGTTTCTATTAATTTCAATTAATATAACTTATAGGTGAAAGAGCCACTTTTCAAAGAAAAGCATAATTGATATCTAGTGTTAAATACCTAATTTATAACAAATTTCACTTAATTTCTAACAACTTTTAACTAGCTATTGTGGATTAGTCACTATCTTCATAGAAGCTAAAAAATTATAAATGATGTGTCAAATCATTTGTCCCACACATTAATAGAAAGTGATGCTTCACCATGACATGAAAGTCACTTCATCTATTAAAAGGCTATACCATAAAAAAATAAGCTTTGGTAGGTCTTAATAAGCTGAAAGGCTTCAAGTATGGTCCCAACCACAGATTATATCTGCTGTGGGGACCAGTCTTGCTAAATTTTAAGAGGGTTCTCACTAGAAATAATTACTAGATCACAAGTATTTTCATGATGGTGGCTAATCCATTCAACATAAAAACAAATACAAACTTTGTGTTTTAAATGATGAGCTAACTATCCTGCAAATTGCAACATGAGCAACAGAAATCTTTGTGCTGATCCCATTTAATTAATAATAATAATGATATGAACACGTGGGTAGAAGACCCAATACATGTTCTATTTAAGAGTTTTTTGATTTGCAGGTTTTCTTCTCTACTGCCAAATATATTTTAGATAATATCTATCTTTGAGTTTTTGTTTTGTTTTTTATGGAAATAAATCAAAATATACTTTTGTAATTGGAACTGTATTATAATCCTCTTAGAACATGGTTTATTATAACATTAATTCAAATAACCACTAAATAGTTCTCAAGCTATCAATTAGACTATAAAGATAATTAGTCCAAGCTCCTAAATATTATACTATTAGATTTCCATTTCATATTTAAAATAATTTCCAAATAATGTGATTATACACTGCAGTGATATGGGGGTGGGATGGAAAGGGAAGTAGGGTCCTCTCTTAGCCTTTGCTTTTACTCTGATTCCTAATTTTAAGCCTTCTTTTCTGAGTAAGAACAAATGCAGACAATTCAGAGACCAAAAGTGCACAGACTAATAAGATAAGGGAAGCTAGAAAAGTATTCTTTGCTTTCACTTCCCTTCTCACAGTCTATGATAGTCATTCAGTCAAGCAGCCAGCCAGTCAGTCATCTGACTGAAGTCAGTAGATTTGGGGGACAGCTCAGAACTTTTCCACATAAACTGTAGCAATGGAGACCCTCTAAAAATAGGAACTTCTCTCCCATGTGTAAATTTACTTCAAATACTTTGTTATACCCTTGTTCATACAAAACAGACTTGTTCATAGTTACCACAGACAAGTTTATTTTTTTTTTGAAGAAAACATGGAGAAAGTTATAATGAACAAAATGTGATACGGAATGGAAAGTGATAGTTTACAAAGCAAAAATGGAACTGGCTCTAGCACAAAGTTAAATTAACTTTAAATCAATGAACAATTAAAAAAATTACTCTATAACAATTAACCAACAATGATAGTAATGAAAATCATCCTAACATCAAATGAATGCATGTGGAGGATAAGGCCTCTGGTCCATAGCAAACTAATGAAACATCTTGCTTGAAAACATGGGCACTATTCCAGTAAACCCCTGAGTACTTTAAAAAACAACAATGAAGCATTGAATTCCTAATACAACAGGATTCATGTTTTGAATGTATGTTTTAAAAAGTCGAATTTCTGACAAAAGTCATAGTTCCAGCTATTTAGCAGCCAGATTTACCTAAGTAAATAAAACCACAGACAATGCTGAAATGCTTATTCTTCCATCTTGTGAGCCATTCAGTTTTCCACTGCAATAGTACGGACAATGCCCATTTATGCTGCGGGAGGAGGTAAAAAAATGGATTTGGGGTGCCTTCAATCAAGAAAGATTGGGAACCACTACTGTAACCTCTCAGATAATATTCTGCGTTGTGCTCAATGCTTCCCATATGTCCAGTAAAGCACAAGTACCAAGTCCTCCAAAGCACACAGAGTAAAAAGGCTTGCATTGTCCCAATCCTATATTCTTCTCCGGTGTCTTCTAGGACAAAGCTTCCACAGAAGCAGCTGTCTGGTGAGTGGAATTGATACACGACTAACAGGTCTACTCCCTAACCTGCCCCTTTGAGAATTGTAAGGAAGGGGCCGAAGCAAGGAGGAGCAATGTGTGTGTGCACATGTGCATACCCCTGAATGAGAGAGTTTCTCCCTCTCCTGCACTCCCCCTGAAGGGATTCCTGAAGCTACCTCAAGGCTCTCTCTGTGGGGTTTAACTCATCCAGCTCCTATTGCCACCTGCAGGAGAGAACCATGTTCATTATTTTGCATTCAAACTAGAACTATATTCCCTCCATATTTAACAATTCTTTTAAAAATTAATTTCTAAATTAATTACATATAAACAGGACTTCACTTCTAATGCCCATTTTCCTTGGTAATTTGATTAGTTACTATTAACAGTCACAAAGGTTAGATTTCCACTCTAAAGGGAAAGAGTATCCCACCATGCATTAATGTTGTTAATTTACCTTCTGAACACTGAGGAATGTCACAGACTTCATGGCGTACCTCTGGATTGCTTGTGAAACACCATGGTCCTCCTTCTTCCCCTCGAGGATTTCGACAGTAATTTTCCTGTAGGTCTTTCCCCCGATAGCTCGAAGGCAAAAAGCTAGTTTTAAAATGATAATCATTACAGTATAAGAGCATGCAAATCTTATAGCAAATGTTGCTTTATTATTCATTAGGTGCAGGGTTATTTCTTATGAACCCACCCAGACTCATTCATTTGAAGAAAATTACAACCTTCTTCCTTTGTTTTTATCAGAAAAATGCTCAAGCTTCATTTTTTTTCCTTTTGCTATACTGCTGTCACATTATAGCCATATGAAACTTTTGTGATTTGAATTACAAGGATAGCAATATTACTAAAATATATGTATGTATGTATGTGTGTGTGTGTGTGAAAGAGACAGAGAGAGAGGAGGAAGAAGGAGGGAGAGATGCAGAAGAAAGAAAAGAGAAGTAATACTTTAAATAAGTCTGATAGAATCCTAAATTCTGCTTGCTAGGCTCAAGATAGAATAACTGTCATTCTTGTGATGAAACTAATTCATGATGCTGATATCTAATTTGGGGATATGGTTTAATATTTTCACTCATGTTTGATTCTTTGTGACCTGTCATTTTTTTTTCTCCAGCTCATTTTATAGATGAAGATTAGATGACTTAACAGGATCACATAGCTAATAAGTATCTCAGGCCAGATTTAAATTTAGGTGCTACTGACTCTAGGCTTGTCACTCTTTCTACTTTGCCACCTAGTTGCCTTCTACTTAATGTGGAGTAGCTAATAAAAGGGATAGCTTTAGTTGGCCTTCCTCATAAGCCAGAATGACACTGTAGTATTGTTTTGATTTCCTAGGATGTTCTCTGCCTCATGGTGAAGCATGGAAGAAGTAAAAGCTACATGGATGAGATTCCAATCCCATAGATGTGTGAACATGTGGGAGAGGAAAAGGTTTCACTGTAGTTGATTTCCTTTGTAATCATAAGCATTTTTATAGATTTTAAAACATTATTCTGAGAAGGGATCTGTAGACTTCACCAGTCTGCTAAAGTGATCTACGCAGCACAAAAAAAGTTGAGAATTTTTACTCTCTGAGGTCAAGGTGACTTTTTTTTATCCCCAGCACTTAGCATATTGTTTGAAGTATTGATGTATAACAAATACATTCTCATTATTCTCATTCTCTCTCATTCTCATTCATATTCTCTTTCTCTCTCTCTCTCTTTTTCTTTCTCTGTTTCTCTCTCTCTCTCCCTCTCTCTCTCTCTCTCTCTCTCCTCCTATATATACACAAACAAACAGTTTAGTATGTATATATGAATGTATATTTTCTCCCTCCCCATGCATGCACATTCATTCACTGGTAGACAGTGGGATTTGTTTGGTTGTTTTTTTTGTTTTTTTTCTTTCTGGAAGAAAAATAATTATAAGAATCAATGACATTACAGTTTGGGAAGGGGGAAGTATGGGAAGAGAGTAGAAAAGAGGAAAAGAAGAGAGAAGGAAAGGGTAAGGGAAGAAAAGAGAATGAGAGTGAGAGCCAGAACAAGAGAAGGAGAGCTAGAGAGTGTAAGCAAGAGTGGGAGAACAAGAAACCTCAGGGAAATTTTTGTGGCCAACATTGCGCAGCCAGGGAATTTTAAAATTCCATTTTGCTTATACTTGTGAAGTATTTTCTAAACACAAACTAATATGTATGACAAATATGTATTTTTATATTTCTTTTCAAATCAGTTATTTTTCTCACAAGTAAGAATATATTAACCAGGGCTAAAAGGAAGTAAAGCTATGTTATTAAAAGTCAACATATTTTTATCTAATAATATTGTTTCCATCAATGCTATTTCATAAAAATGAGAATTTCTTTTTTAAATAAGACCTAGAAATCCGTTTCCTACTTAAGAAAAAAAAAATAACGGTCTGATATTTTTTAAGGCTTTGCCCACTCAAGAATGATATATATATATATATGTATATATATATATATATAAAAAGAGAGAGAGAGAAAGAAATATAGATATAGAGACACACATATCATAAATACATATAGCCATGTGATCTTTAACCTTTCTTGGTTTTGGTTTTCTCACTAGTAAAATGAAGAGTCAAGAGTTCTAAATCTGTGTTTCTACAAGTCTGTGCATCTCACAAGGCTGTTGTATGGAAAGTATTTCATAAGTCTTCAAGTATTTACACCATGTGAATCATTATTCTTCCTTTTAAATTAATAATATCTATTTCATTGACATAAATTCTAAATGAGGAAACTACTTCTACTAATGAAATCAGAGATACAGGAAAGCTAAATGCTTTAGTAGATAGACTGGTGGGCATAGGAAACCCTGAGTTTGAATATGTCAGGTACTAACTATGTGACCCTGAAAAAGTCACTCATCCACACTCAGCTTCAGTTTCCTCATCCGTAAAATGTAGATAATAATAATTTGTACTTCGAAGAATTGAGATATGAAAAACACCTGTCAAACCCTAAAGCCTTATTTAAATGCTAGTTATCATTATTATTATCTCAGTTTCTATATACTTCTGAATCTTCATATGATTTGTTTGTTTTATTTTGTTTTATTCTTCAATTTTTATACTGTTATCTGAAAGTTAACTCCATCACCCTAAAATTAATTTAGGCTATTCTTTTAACAAAAGTTAGGAATTTCCCCATTTTATGATTGTACATTACTAGACTTGAACCATATATACACTTTTCTGACCTTTTTTCTAACTTTTCACCATGACAATAGCTCCACAAACATTTAGTGACATACATATATACTGCCTTTTGGATAAGAGATGTATATTCTAAAAAATATGTATAAACATTTTTACTTTAAATACTTTAGTAGCTTTTATAGCAAGAAATGCAATGTGCCCCAAAAGTCCTAGTGCAGCTTTAAGCTTGAACAGATCAAAGCTGCACTAAGACTTTTGGAACTCATATATTATTGTTATTCTTTCTGTGAATAATGGATCATGACACCCCTGGATAGGATCACTGACCATACAGATAAAAGCAATGGAGTACTGGGGTCTTCTCTGCTGCTAACTTGTAATGTGTTGGGCAGCATTGCTTAACCAATCTGAGGACTAGTTTCCTTATCAGTAAAATCATGGAGTTAGGCTTATCTAATGAAGCAGGGTACATCTTAAAAAATGCTTACTAGAAGCAAATAAATAAAAATTAGTATTTTAAAATCATTTTTGTTCCATCTCATCATCTCACTCCAATCCACATAGATTTGGAAAGAAAAATGGTCACAAATATAAATGTAAATGGACATAAGTGTAAAAGAAGAGAGAATAGTAGGAAAAGAAATAGAACATTTTTTTTCTGGATGTAGAAAATGGGGAGAAAATTAAAAGTTAGCTCATTATTATAGTATTGGCCTTAATATAGCAGATTTACAATTTCTTATGCAATCACTTTTTATTGCACTGTATTATGGAAATGTTTGCTTTGTTGTACAAGTTAAAAATAAAATTTTAAAAATATTCTATCAAAAGTTTTCCAGGAAATCAAGATCAAATAATTCTCTTTTGATTCACCTTCTGTCTTTCTGTTGCATTGGATCTTCAAGGCTGACTTCTAATATAGTTGATAGAACACTGGATCTGGAGGGGGAAGACCTGTATTCAAATCCTATTTCAGTAACAGTAACTGTGTATACCTGGGGTAAATCACTTGATATCTGTCTGCCATAGTTTCCTTTTATGTTAAATAGGGACAACTCCCTATTTAACTTCTTATGTTAAAAAGTTCCTAACTCCCAAGGCTGCTATGAAAACACAATGAGAAAATACATGTACTGGACTATGCAAAACTTATATTGTTAGATGAATTCTAGGTATTAATAAGATTAAGTTAAATTAAGTTATTTAAAGCACTATTTTGTTCCAGGGACTGTGCTAAGTAGTTGTATTGATATTTCCAATGTTTAATCTGTGCTGAAAGTTCAGAGCTGTTTTTTGTTTTTATTTTGTTTTTTTTTTGTCACATTGTAAACAGCTAGATGGCTCAGTGGATAGCAGGGGTCCTCAAACTACAGCCTGAGGGCCAAATGCGGCAAACGGATGATGTTTATCCCCCTCACCCAGGGCTATGAAGTTTCTTTATTTAAAGTCTCACAAAACAAAGTTTTTGTTTTTACTATAGTCCGCCCCTCTAACAGTCTGAGGGACAGTGAACTGGCTCCCTATTTGAAAAGTTTGAGGATCCCTGGCCAATATAGTGTAGAACCTAGAATCAGGAAAAACTGAATTCAGATGTGGCCTCAGACAATGAGCAAGTTTGCCTCAGTTTCCTCAACTGTAAAATGGTCATAATATTTCACAGAGGTGTTGTAAGGATCAAATCAGATGATCATTATAAAGTGCTTAGCACAATGATGGACACTAAATAGGTGTTATATAAATCCTTATTTCTTCTCCTTCCCCATTATGTTGTACTCAATTTGTTCGCATAATGAAGTTTTGAATATAATTCATTTGTTCACTCTATATTTATGGAGCACTTACTTTGTGAGAGTTTATGCTATGGACTATAGTATACTAGAGTCACTACCCCTATTCATGAAGTTCTAGGGCATAGAATTTGACCTAAAAAGAATCTTGACATTATCTAGTCCATACTTCTTACTTTACAGATAAGGAAAATAAGTCAGAGAAGAGACTTCACACAGATGATTAAGAATACAGACAAAATTTGAACATTTTCTCTGACTTTGACTCTAGAAAAGCTTTTAAGGGAGGGGTGGGGGATGTGGCTAAGAAATTATCTGAAATGAAGTCCTCAAATTTAATTTTTTAAAATTTGGCTCAAAACTTCAAAATACTGGCCTGAATTTTCTTCTCTGAATATTTTATATGGATGCAAAATATTATGATTTTTACACATTCATTTACCTCATTAATGAAGATATTGAACAGCAAATAAAGAAACTAGATCTATATTCCTAGATCACCTGATTTTCCAGTTTTTCTTTTCTATTCATTTGACCATCCATCATCATGATGCCATTAAATCTATTTATAAAGTATTTCAATTTAAGGAGTCAACAACATACCATTACTTCAGCCAAGGGCATAGTTCTTATTCTATTACCCCTGTAATATGGTCCAAGAATCAAGCACTTCACTTTATTTTTGTATACCACACTCCAAAAGAATAACTAGTGGATGAAGGTCATTTCTTTCTAAAATAGTGTAAGCATAGAGAGCTTGCAAAAAAAAAAAAAAAAATGAAAGTCTCTCTGTAATAAGGCATAGTTGATAAAGCAACCAATTAGACTTCACAGGAAGACCTATTACAAATCCATCCCCTCTAGATCTGTGATGCCTCACCATCACAGAATATTGGGATTAAAATAAGACCTCTGTTGAGTCCAGTGCACATCCTGGCACTATGGAAGATCAATTTCAAATGTTATTTCTTTGTTCATGGATAACTTACATCATTTTCTGCAAGGGTATTTTAGCTTCCTAATTCAGGTAGTGAAATCCAGCTAATTTTTGAGAAGACAAAGCTAAATTATTTTCTTTTTAATTTAATTCAAGTACAGCACTATGTTCTAGGGAAAATTAAATGTCATTTTATTTTTAAATTACTTTATTTAGAATAAGAATTGTAAATCTCTGATACTGAAATGTTGCAGCTGGTTAACTCCAAAGTACTATGTTAATAAGAACAAGATCATGAGTACCCTTCTTGGGTTGGTCACCAGTTACCTTTGCTTTTTTCTATGGTCAGTGCCAATACCCACAATATAAGTTAAATACATAGTAAATATAGATTACTGAATAGTTAGTATGAAAGTACAGATGGATAGTGCAAATGTTTTACCACAACTTGGAGTAGAGGAAGGAACTAGGATAGACTATTAATAATGCCATTTTTCTTATTAATGGCATTGATGTCATTTTATATTGAAATAAGTCTAATTCTTAAATTTCCATTTTATTTCACCAGATATAATACAAACTAAGTGCTTATTTAATGAAATTAATATCTGAAATTAATCTTGGAAAATATTCTAAATCTTAGGAATTATTATCTCTTTAAGAGTTACCAGGGCCTTATGTTTGTCATCCTTTAACCACATACAGTATTAAATCTGTCCTTAACTCCTACACATCTTTAAATGGAAGGCACCAGAGTGCAATCTTCAAAAATTAATAGGCAAGTACTTCCATCAAGAGATTCCCTACCTCCCTGTCCTTGCATTTGATGGCAGTCATGACTAAGGAAAGTATCAATGAGGAAACAATAGACACTTGTCTAGTAAACCACAGAGCATTAGATTCCCCGAGTTTCTCCGAATCTAAACCTGATTCCTATTGTTTCTCTTCCAAAAAAAAAAAAAGGTTTGCATTGTTTGAAGTCAGTAGGCCATAGGCACAACCAGAAAAGGAATTTAGTAGAAAAATCCAGTTTCACCTTACTCTCCAAATTATACACATTTCACTGTCAGCATGAGTTTATAAGAATAGCTTGTATCAGTTATATTTTTTCATAATATATATAGTCATAAATAATTAATATACAGAATAAAAGCAATTGTAAAATAGGAGACCAACGAAATTATTACACTAAATCTTTAGGGATAAATTAGCAAATATGAAATATTTGACAAAGGACAGGTCAACTATGTATATACACACATATAAGTTGATTCAATGATTTGTATTATGATGGACATGTACTAAAACCTGCTTAAAGGACTTATTTTCTTAAATTAGCTTTTTAAAAAATGTTTAGATTATTATTTCTTTATATTATTCTTACCCGTGTTCATGTGGTATCATCGAATTCCATGGCTGACATTTGATACCACTCTTAGTTATAGATACGGTTCCTTTGTAGCTTCCCCCTTTACCAATGATACAATTTCTAATGTAGTCTATTAGAAGAAAGCAGAGAAAATATTAAAAGCATGTGAAGTATATGCTTTACTTTTTAAAAATGAAAATGAAAATTTCATTCAAACCTGTAAGTAATTAGCACAGACATATATTATTTCAATTAACAGAAAAGGTTCTAATATAATGAGAAGGTATTAAAAATAATGATACTACTGAAATTATTAATTTTAACATCAATTTTAAACTAAGGAACAACAGAACCTCTCATTTAGATAAATGAATCCATTATTTATTGTATATGTTTTATTCTTATCTAAATTGTTTTATAAATATTGCACTGAGATTTTTTCCTGTTCTTTCTTATGTGGGCTTAACTTGCCAAATTAAAGCAAAGATAGCAGAATTCATTACATATACACAAATATGTATGTGTGTTTGAAAGTGTAATCATCTTTTTAAATGTATAAGAGATTGATGTTAAATTCAACCAGAAATAGGGACCATTAAACCTTACTCAATATCTTCCAAACAAACCACACAGTGAGTTAGAAAACCACATATTAACATTAATATTAAATACATTCTACTATATTTTTATTTTTTAAATTATTTCTCATTTTTATTTATTCCGTTTTGGTTATTTATTTATTCTGGTCCAGTCACAGTCAAAACACTCAAAAGTGTTATGGACTACCTGAAGTAAGTTTTGACCCTTCTGGTATGACACTTTTGTTTCCTACCTCATGGAGAGGTATGTATACAAATTTATAGAAAAAAAAATTTCATAACCAGAGACTATTTCATTAATATAAATTCAGCATCACTAGCCATATCAGCGTCTAGCCAATGATGGGGAAAACAATCAAAGTGGATATACATTTTACACACATACATTAACACAACTAAAAAATTATCAATGTCCTTATAGGTTTTATTAAGCACTTCTATAATTTCTTTTAATTTCTTTAAAAGTTTCATTTTAAAAATGAATGTGTACTATTCGTTGCCATTAATAAAAGTCAAAAATAGACATATTTTATAAACTATAGCTCTGATGATTTCAATCAATAGGAAATATTATTGATATGATTAATATTCTTTGGTTATTTACCATTTAAATCATGTCTTAGAAAAAAAGAAACTTGTTAATATTCTCCATATTCTGTCTAGATATCAAAATTGATGGAGTATTTTGAACTAGATTTTGCTTTTTAAGTTTACTTAAGCATGCAATTAAGAAAGTTTTTTTTTTAATACAGAATATTCTCATTTTCCTCAAATCTCTCTATCAAAGCTATACCAAGTTTTTTTTTTTACTATAGTAGTTAAAATAATTTAAATTAGTGATTCACAAAAAATATTAATTCAAAATATAGAAATAAAATAAAATAACCTTTTAAAAATTTTATATTTGGTGATTTGCAATCACAGCTTAAAATTCAAAATTGACATATAGAATAGAATACCTTTTAATCTTATGACATAGCTTTTTTTTTATCATATGTAGTTATGATTCAGGGATATATTATGACCCATTTGAATCTTCTTAATAATGATTCATGTTACAATAGTATTCAACACTTTATATTAATTAGTGTTACTAAAACATTTTGATATTTAAAAATGAATATCATATATGCTGGCTTTCTATTATTCGTTGCATTTCAAACTTTGTACAAGGGAAAGGAAGCTGTCCTAAATTTTCTAGCATCTTTTCCCAGGAGATGAAATACTATTCATTTTATTAATGAGCTAGTGAGGGTTATATTTTTCTGCTGTACTGTAAGGTGACTACCCAGTGTGGTTAGAGCATGCCAGATGCAAAAAACAAGTCTATGGTTTGAAGGGGAGATTGCTAATTTCACCCACTTTGGGGAATTTTCTTCAAATACTTAGCACCCAGTACTGTATATATTTGACCAACCAGAAATCTGTCATGTAGAGATTTATAATAAATCTCCACAACACTAAGTAAAGATCTCAGAATTAGCCATTTGATTGATTATATATATATAAAATTGTACCACAAAATGTCATTTTTATTGAAAATTACTGAAATATTTTATCTTTAAGTCACTATTTTAAACATAAAATAGTTTTTAATATCTCTGCTTAGTTTTATTATAATTAACTAGATAAATTGTAATCTCCTCCTGAATCTTTCTTATATAGAAAGGATTTAATCACAATAATTTTGAAATCAGGTATCCAAGTTATAATTGTTGCCAATGTCGTTTCATGGAATTTTACAATTTAATTTGTTTGAAATAATAAACATATTTTTAATACTATATAACATATAGCAAATTTCATACCTTTTTCAAACCTGAAAAGCAAGAGGAATAGGTGTTACTAGTCTCATTTTATATACTGAAGCTTGGAGACTTTCAAAGCTATCTTTGGTAGTGCATACAAAATTCTTTTGAGGAACAAGTCACAATTCCTCTCAGAAGAATAGTCAGACAATCTCTCCAATCAAAGAAACCCTAACTAAAATGGTTTAGCATCTCTTAATTATTTACTGTTGAGTCATTTTTCCAATCATGTCCCACTCTGTGACCCATTTGGAATCTTCTTGGCAAAGAGACTGGAGAGTCTCATTTCCTTTTCCAGCTCATTTTAAAGATGAGAAACTGAGGCAAATAGGGTGAAATGACTTGCTCAGGGTCACGCAGCTTTGTAGTACCTGAGGCTGAATTTGAATTCAGCAAGATGAGTCTTCCTGACTCCATTGCCTGGCACTTTCTCCACTGAGATACCTAGCTGCCCCTCTTAATTATTTAACTGATGGCATAATGAATCTGATCAATTATGAAGAACCAGCTTTTAAGGTATTTTGAGGGGGGGATACTAATGAAGTATTGATTTGTTGGTAATATGTGAACATAGCATTAATCATTTTTATAAGGAAGTTTTGAATTCAACTGTTGCCCATCTGAGAAACAGCTAGGCACAGCAGAAAGAACACTGGACAGGAAACTGGGACACTCAACTCAAGTTCTTCCACCAACAAATTAGCAATCTCAGCAAGTCTCAGGACAGGTTTTCTTTCTTTTTTTTTTTTTTAATTTTGAGATTATATAAGATGATCTCTTAGGTCAATTAAAATTCTAAAAATGTGTGATTTTGGATGAAAATTTAAGGAGAATCAAGTTACCTTTGTTTTCATACAGATCAAATTCATGGTCATGCTTCTTTCTCACTCCATTTGACATGCTATTGAAAGGGAACCAATGACATCGTTTTTTTGCTTTGTCAAAAGCAAAGGCCCTGAAAAAAATATCTGAATGAAAAAAAGGAATACCACTTTTTACATAGCTTTTACAGTGGTGGGTATATAGTTTATCAAGGAAAAAATGTAAGCAAATAAATCATTACATAGGGACAAAAGAAACTCAAATGACATTCAAACCTTCTCATATGATCTTACAAATAAATAAAATTAACTTTCTCTAGTCTTGGCTTAAAATATCAGTTTTCTCACTTCTGCTTTTTCACTTTTAGTTTTACACTTTTCTTGTTAAAAAAATGTATTAAAATACCCATCTAATCCTATTTACTTTTTAAAATCACTCTTCTTTCAATAACAGAACTCAATAGGAACTTCCTGTATTTATTTAGAGAAGAATGATCTTTTATAGACTATCACAGTGTACCCAGTCTTATAAAGTGCTCAAGAAGAAAAAAAAAATTTAAGAAATTGCTAATGGAAAACATTACTAAGATCTTTTTTGTAGTCAATATTATTCTATAAAAGTATTATAAGTGAGAATTTGTTAAATATTTTTCTTCTAAGACAAACTTCTAGCAACTCAAGTACAATGCTAAAAGCACGATTGTCATTATAATACACCTAAATATTTTATTTACCTTGGTCATATATATGTGTATATGTGTGTATATATGTATATGTATATATATATATATATATAATATTATACATAAACACATTTATTTATTATAAAAATTTTGAAAGATAAATAGATTTTGAAGAAGTCGATGAAAGTCTCATATAACATCCACTTCCACAAAATTAATTTTGAGCCTTTCATGATTTTTATGGATACACTATTTCATAAGGTATCTTTATTTTCTAAAAAAAAAAAAATTACATTATACGTGTAAATAAAAATATTTTTGAAACTATTTCCCATTTGAAAAAGTAATGGTGGGAAGCAAAATTCTTGATTTTAAAAATTCACACACTGAATTGAAAAAAAAAATCTGTAAAACTGGGGTGGGGGCGGGTTGTACATGTTAGGAAATGATATAAGAGAATAATAGAGAAAGCCTGTTTTAATCAACTACATCGTTAATTTTATTTAGTGACAATAGTTTCATTGGGTAGGTCTAGTGTAACCACATTACGACTTAATGAATTACATCACCCTTCCTCATTGCATCTAATTAGGATTTTTTTCTTCTTTTTCTCAAGATAATGCCACCAAATTGTCAGTGTTATCATCCCTCTCTAAAACTCCTTTAGTTCATCAGCAAATTAAAATGTCTTGTTAAAGATCATCTATTCTGATATTATCGTTGTTATCTTAATTTTTCTCATCTTTATTCTGTTCTATTTATTATATAACCTGCAACTACATATATTGGTTATCTCATAGTATATACTTTATGAATTCTTCTGATTCATAGTGATAATGTGGAAAGAACAAGAGTCTTCACATAAAATGATCTGGGCTCAAATTTCTGTTCAGTCATGTGACAAGCTGTAAAAAAATTTGATATCTCTGTGCCTACTATAATAGGGGACAAACCAATGAAGTTCTAGTTCATAGAGTCTGCATTGATATGTCCTGCCTGCTGGGTTCTAAAGATCATATACAATATTACATTCCTGGTTTCAATAGAACTTCAGTAAATCTGTTTAAGCATGTATATTGGAGAAGCTCTTTGCCTTAATTCAGAACACTGACAAATATAGTGTATTTCCTGTCAGCTTACTGCATGATAAGAAAAGCAGTTGTATTCAATTCAATAAATATTGATTAAGCACCTACTATCTGCCACCAAAAAATAGACTGTCCTTGCCCTCAAGAAGCTTATAATCTAATGGGAGAGGACTATACAAAAGGAAGCTAAAAGGTGTTGATGATTGGGGTGGGTCACTGGAGAAAGGAGAAGAGTGAAGGTGAAGTAGTGTATGTCATTCTGTGAAGTTGAAGCCAAACAGAACTGCTGCTGAAAAAATGGCTGCTGAAAAGAAAACGACATTTAGTAGGTTAAAAGAAACTCCTAAGGAAACACTTTCTTTTTCCTGGTAATATTTAAGTGAAGAGGAAGAAACTCTAGAGTGAGCCTCAACGTGAGTAATGTCAGTGGAATGTCACAGCTAACTTATCTATATACCTGGGAACCTTGTGGCTTTGACTGCATGGTCCCTCAATTTTCTTTGCTTCTTTGTGTTTTTCTTTTTTTTTTTTTTCTATTTTGAATAAATGAATATCAGAAAAGGATGGACCAGATTAAGATACTGTGGGCTTTAAAAAGTTTGAAGAGCTATCAGAAGTTCTCTTAGCAACAGCACCCAATATAATCAATTGTTGGATTCAATGAGAAGGTAGCTTTTACGAGTGACCTAATTAACTCTTCCAGCTATGAACTGACCAATAATCCAAGAAACTAAGTCTTGAAATTGACTCATACAATTCCACAACAACAAACAAACAAAAAAAAAATGAATTTGTTGAGAACATCTTTATGGAAGAAAAGGATTCTCCAGAGACATAAAGTATCACTTTTGCCTTGGTTGGGAATAACCAATTTCAGTTTAGATCATTTAGTTCTCCTTTTGTTGCACTTCAATCATTGCTATACTTTCACAGTAAATAAAGGTCATTTTGTAAAAACTAATTGATGTTCATTAGTTAATTGGTAGTTGACAGAAATTAGCTAATTAAGTGATGTTGTAGGGCTTTATGAGTGATAAGTTTAGAAAATGACTATCAGTCCCTCAGGAACCCTTGAATGAAAGAAGTATTAGATACCTTTTAGGGATCTTATATGCTAATTTGAGTGATAGTTCAAAGAGCAAACCTATATCTGATGCCATACAAAATTTCTTTATTTTTTTTAAAGCATTTATTACAACTTGTACTACTTACCTAAAGGGGTTTTTATGGAAAAAAAAAAATCTTGGCAAACCTTTAAACCCTATGCAAAAGTGTGAGTTTTGTTAGATATAATTCATCTTACTTATCATATCAATTCAACATTCTTTCTTTAATCTTCAGCCCTACATGCATTTCACCATTGAAAATTTTTAATTAAATAGTAATTTAATTATAAGTAAACCATTCAAATTTTAGTATTTATTATGTACACGGTGCTATGGAGAAAAAAAATCAATACATATTATCTAGTGGAACAAGTATTGTATTTAGAGACAGAGGATCCACATTAAAATCTTGTTTCAGTGCCTCATTACTTATGTAGACTTTTACAAGTATTTTAACCTTCCTGGGCCTCAGTTCCCCTCATCTAAAGATGAAAGAATAGGTAATAAGTGACTTCTAAGTTTCCTTTATCTTTATGATGCTATAATTTTATAATCTTAGTATTGGAATCACTCAGTTCAAGGGTCGTTTTCTCTGTGTCTGAAGTCATTTCTGATCCCTCCAGATACTAGTACACTCCCACCCTAAAATGATCTTGTATTTGTGTGTGTGTGTGTGTGTGTGTGTGTGTGTGTGTATTCTGGATATATATACACATGCTATCTCCCCAGTGGGGTGTGTGCTCCCTGAATTCAGAAACCGTTTCACTCTTGTCTTTATATTCCTAACATTTGTCAGTAGATAGCACTTAATATGTTGTTGTTGTTCAGTTGTCTCTTTCACATCCAACTTACTGTCACCCCATTTGGGCTTTCTTGGCAAAGATATTGAAGTGGTTTCTAATTTCTTATTCCATTTAATAGATAAGAAAGTCAAGATAAACAGGATTAAGTGTCCAAGGCAACATAGTTATGGAGTATCTGAAGTCAAATTTGAACTTATGAAGAAGAGTCTTCCTGATTTTATAGCAATCCATCCACTGTGCCACCTAGCTGCCTTCTAGCACATAATAATAAGCTCTTAATACATAAATGCTTATGAATTGTTTGATAGTAGGAGTGTTGTCAGACAGGCAAATGAATTGAATGACCTGATTAAAATGCCACCAATAAGATATGATGACAGTTTAAATTAGTAATCTGCTCACCAATTTATTAACCTAAAAGATCTCAACACTAATTTTTCTATTTGTATAATAATTGTGATTTTAGATATCATGGATTCAGATTATATCTTTGGGGCCTTCTTCAATAACAAATGAGGTCAATCTAGAACACACAAGTTTTGCCAAATTTACACAGATGTTTCCACATATAGAGGTTGGTTTTTTTTATTGTTGTTATTCCATCATTCTTTTTTCATTATTTCATTATGGTAAAATATGTTTTCGTGTTATACACACTTTTATTATGCCTGTCCTTGAATTTATATCTTTTATGACTTTTTATCTTCAATCAATTTTAAAACCTAATCTTAACCCTCTTCTTATTTTAAACTATGTCTTTGATGCATTTTAGTTGTTTCCTCTCTAGCTGAGGATCAACTAATAAACATTTATTAAACACCAACATGTACCAGGCATCGTGCCAAGTACTGGGTATATAAAAAGTTAATCTCTGCTCTCAAGAAACCATCTAACTGGGGAGATGACAAATCAATCAACTGGTTATATTTTCTATAGAGCAAAGATGAGGCTTAGTCATACTGATAGTCAAGACCTTTCACACTCTGATCCCAAACCACCTTTTCAGTTTAATTTGTCAATATTCCACAACTCTATATTCAAGCCAAGAAACTTTAGTCATTCCTCAAGTCTTTTTCCTCCTTATGCCCCTTTGCCTCTATTAACAATGCTTTCCATGCTTACCTAAAATCCATTTCACCAGATACTTTATGCCCATCAATTTTTTTTATATCTTTTCCATTCTTTAAGAGATGGAGTAAAATACAGCACAGAATAAGGTGAAAAGAATAATGGTTTCAGATTCTAGTTCTAACATTCATGAGGACTTATATCCAAGGACAAGTCACTTCAAATTTTTCATTTGTAAGATGGAAAGAAAATAATACTTAAATTATCTATCATTCATGAATGTTGTGAGAAACATATTTGAAACCTTAAAGTACCATTTCAATATTATCATTATTATTTAAAGTCTGTTGCAGATACCATCCAGATCATCATAGCCCAAAATGATAGGCTCTTCATGGAAATTATCATATCAATTTGTTTCTATCGCTTTCAAATTATAATGTATATTTTCATAATATAAGTTGTATTGTGCTTTATATGTGTCCTTGGCTTATCTTCCTTATTAGATACATTCTTTGATATCTAGAACTATCTCATCTTTCCATTCCCAAGGTCTTAGCATAGTATCTTTTATTACCAGGCACTTAATGAACATTTTATATAACAAAATCAATAATAACAACCAAAATGCTTAGTAACATTTCCTTAAGACAAAACACTAATATTTACGTATGTGTGTTCCCTCTTGGTTCAAAGATGCTTTTGTGACCATGATGATTTTTTTTCCCCTAGAAGTTCATTATGGCTTCCTTGTCTTTGGCCCACTAAACAATGAAGAAAATATATTACTCCATGATAAGTTATGAACTAAGTTCGGAATATCAAAATTTTCACATATAATTGGAAACTATGAAATTGGCAAATGTGACTAAAGCAGAGAATTTCGTTTAGACTAAAGAGAGACTTATAAAGAATATCATCTCATGGCTGTATCCAGGGAGACATTTGCTATTTGTAACTAGGCCACAAACTAGAAAATGAAACTAGCATGATTTAGGGGAAAAGTTTACTGATCTAGGAGTGAGGAAAAAATGACAGAGTTTCAGATTCTTTACTCACTAGCTACACGACACTGAACCTCAGTATTCTCATCCATAAAATAAGGGCTTAAACAAGGTGGTAAGGTTCTTGATGGTTCTAAGTCTATAAGAATAAAAATAAGTGCTTATGCAGAACACTTAAGTTCTGCAAATCATTTCACATGATATGATTTTTTTCCTCACAAAAATCCTTTGAGATTGGTACTATATTATCCCTATTTTACAAAAGGGGAAACTGAGGCTAAGAGACATGAAGTGACATGCCCAGGGACATGTATTAAGTCAATTTCTGAGGAAGCATTTGAACTCGGTTTTTTCTGACTTCAGGTTCAGTACTATGCCACTGCTCTACTAAGCTACCCTTATTTCTAATAATAGTAACAAGAATTTGATTTGATACATCCTGAGAAGATTGAAAAAAAGTGGTACTCATTGAATGCACAGTCTAATGCCTAAAAAAAAGAGATATGTCTTAAGGAAAGTATTCCATTTCCCAATAGAAGAAAGAGAATGTTTTCTGACAGTCAGTTCCCAGTTTAGACTTATTATTTTAGCCTGCCTATAGTTGGGTACCACTTGCTCTGAACAAAAACATTTAGGGGTTTTAGTGGATTGCAATCTCCTAATGAGTTCACAGTGAAACATGGAAATTCAAAAAGACAATCTGACTAAAAGAGGAAACGATTCTAGAGTAAGTTGGTGATATTTCCACTGTGGATGCACCCCCATCAGAATTCATTTAGAAGATTATATTCAGTTATGAATGATACCATTTAAGAAAGACATGATAGAAGAGTGTCCGAAGGAAACTAATGAAGATGGAGAAAGGACTTGAGTTCATATCCTATTTGCTATTCATTAGGCTAAGAAAGAGAAGACAAGATGGACATGATAGGGGGACATATTTCCAAGTATTTGAAGAAATATTATGTGAAAATGAGATTAGGCTTGTTGCTTCTAACTTACCCTTTTCTGAAAATAGTGACTGAGAGAGATTGTTTATGTAACAATAAATAAATCAGCAGGTATTTAAGTGTTGTGTTAGAAAAGAAATAGAAGTCCCAACACAATTTCATCCATACATCCCTACTTCATTTCTTTGTCCTTGAATATGTATTACCCTCCATTTTTCCACTAAAAAAACAAACAAACAAAATCTTTATAGGTAAGAGGTTCAGAAGGAAGGAATCCTTTGTAACCAAAGTTATTACTGATTTACACTTTGAGATTTACAAAAAGATTGAAATTCTTCTAAGTAATTTGTGCAAGTATTATTATCCTCATTTTAAAGAGGAAATTGAGCCTAAAAGTAATTGTGACTTTTTCAGGTAATTCCAAGTAATACCACAAGTAAGTACAATTTCTTTCCCAGCAATACTATGCCATGTTCATAGAAAGAACCCTCCCTTACAACATCTATATAAATGTTCAGACTTCCTGAAAAAATTTTACCAGCCTTCCTTTTGCATCTCTAACTCTAATACTGTAGTAAAACTAATAATAATAGACACTTTCTCTGCAAATTCATTTCAGAATTGCCTAGAAAATTGAGAGGTCAATTGACTTTTTCAGAGTCACATAACCAGATGTGGAATTTAAACTTGGGTCTTCCTGGCTCAGAAGTCAACTCTCTTTCTCCATTATCATGCTACTCCTATCCTGTGGGATAGAGTTATTTTTCATTGTCAAGTCACACAAGAACTGGAATAGGATAGCAAGCCCTTCATTTGATTCTTGAATGCCATTTCTAATGACCTTATCACTTTTCACCTAGACGTTTATCATGTCTCCCCATTAATGCCTTTTCAACATTCTCTTTTGCCAAAACCAAGCTCTACAGATATTGTCTGAGTCTCTCAACACCTTATATTCTCAATCTCCAGAGCCTCTGACACAAGTTCCTATAAATCCTGGCTGTTGCCCAATTCTACAATTCATATTCTTAAAATTCCTTCAGTTTCTGTTACCAGTAAATATTTATTGTGAATACAAGACCTAAAAGTTTAAAGGCAATTAAAACCAATCCAAATGAATTTCATTTTTAATAATGAAAGCTGAATACAGAACAGAGGAAATCACAAAACACATAATTTTTTAAAGATACTTTTTTTCATTAGACATTGTTAACATTCTGTTCTCCACTCCCATTTATCCCTTGTGTTTCCTTCAATTATATCATAAGTCTTCTGTGACAAGAAGTTTAAAAGACCCAAGTCTAGATTGTATAGGCCAACTACTACATTGTACACTGGACACCAATAATTTTAAAACATGATGTAGTATATTTGGCTATATGAGTGTATTCCATTACCGGAAAATTCAAACAACAAGGAATAACTTACTTGCAAGTAAATGGAAGACCTTTATTCCTAATACATCTCTTGGCACATTTGTCCGTCGTGTTCAGCTTTTTGGTTTTAATATTCAGTGATGAGTCTATTCTGATAAGAGTAGTCTTTGCTGACTTTTTGAATTCATGTAGGGTGTTTCTTTTCCTCTGGCCCTCTAAGAATAAAGACATTAGAAAGGGGGAAAAAAAGCCTTAAAGGATGATATTCAAAAGAATTATTTTACCTGATAATGTCAACCTCTGAAAATATCAAGTTGGATAAATTATAGTAAGGGAAGAAAATGTTAGTTTATAAGGATAAACCAAGGAACTGTCATCATGCCTAGTCACTAATCAACAGTCTTTCAGAGAAAGGATGCATTCTCAAAATGGGACAGAATTAATTCTGAATAAATAAATAACATGCTCTTCTCCAAACAATATGGAAGCAAAAAACAGTTCCAGGAGCACATTATGTCATGTTTCATATTGTATTTTTTTCATTTCTTCCTGTATTTTACAAATTATTATATAAATTATAATAACTAGCAAAAGCCATTCAATCAAAGTTTGACAGAATAGAATTCACTTAAATCTGTAACACGTTGTCCATATTTGTTTTATACAACTATCAGGGACAGGGGGAAAATATTTTTGCTGTCATTTATTACATAAATATATCTTTCTTCCAGACAATAACTTTTTCTGTTCCTACTTGTTTCTCTTGCTACCCAGCCAAGTGTGGTTAATCAAAACTTCATCTTTTAATGTGAGTCTCATTTTTCCTTATAAAAGAGGATAGCCACCAGATAGCATGAACTTTCCCTTTAAAAAGCCAAATAACCCAGGAGTACATGCTATTCATTCTAAAAAGCCTTAATTTTATGTATAGTCTTGGAAGAATTGAAAATGTGATCTTTCACTTACCCATTTACCTCAATTGTCCCAGCTCTTAATTGCTACCATTACAGGCTCCTGCACAGTTAAGCCGGCTAATAGATTGCAGCTACTAGGCAATCAGGGTGACCACAGTCTATTTTATGCCTTATATGGGAGCCATTTCTGAGGCAAGAAAGCTTTCTCTCCTCTACTTTACTATTTTTCCGTTAGAACTACATAAACTTTGCCTAGGAGTAAAGGGGAGGAGAAGAACTATGCATGTCCTTTCTGTGCTTAATAGCCAGAATAAAGGAGAAATATTTATAAGAAGTCAGAAGATGTAGAAAGGAGGAAAAAACATGCTGAGGAAAAAAAAAAAACAACAAAAAAAAAAAAAAAAAGAAGAGGAGAAAAGAAAAAAGAAACCAAAAAAAATATTAAAAGTTCCAAGGAGTTGAGCTTTAGATAGGAGGCAGCCTTTTATGAGAGGACAATAGAAGCAGATATAGAGTATATTTATTTTTCTTTAATTAAATTTTGTTTTTGCTTTTCCAGTTAACAATCATTGCTCTTCTCCCATTTCTCCTTTGCCCTATACATTGAAAAATACAAAGAAACGGAAACTCTTGCATAAATATGCATAAGTGAAGCAAAAGAAATTCCCACATTGGTTCTTTCCAAAAACATACATTTCATTTTACATATAAGTCTACCTCTGTTAGGAAGTGAATAGAATTTTTCATCATCAGTCCTAGAATATAGAAGTTTCATTTTATTTTGTTCTGTTTTAAGGTGATAACATGTATACAGGTGAATTATGGAAGCATTTCCTATCAATTAAATATGCAGACATGAATGAAGAAGCAAGATAAACTGGGACTGTAACAGGAGGACATTAAACATGCAACAAAAAAGAAAATACCAAGAAAGCAAAACTCTATGTTCACAAAAACTTAGAAATATGGGGTAACACAATGAAATGCCAGAAATGGCATCATAGTTTTGACTTTGCCAGCAACCACTGGTTCCTGTTGGATTATTAAACATTCAGGTTTTATTTATCAGCTTCTGTTCTGACCTGAAGATTATTATAAAGAAACATATACTTTATTCTTTGTTTTTATTATGTCTCCAGAGCATGCTTTTCAAAATCTTCATGTTTCTTGAGACAATAATCATCACCCTATAATGTGTATTGGTATATTCCTATGTATATGATTATATCAAGAATCCATAATGAAATTTGAATACTCCATACTAATGAAGATCTCAATCCCTCTGTGCTTCTATAAATGGTCTGATAAATTGTTATTACAAAAGAAAAAAAGTTCATCTACTAATTAACTCTTTCAAATGATGAGGCTATCCAAAATTAGCCTGTCTCTTGATATAGACATAGAGTCTATCCTTTATTTTAAACTTTTCTAGCTTCAGTAGATCTTCTAACTCATGGGGTTTAGAGTCATTTAAGCCCTAAATATCATCCATGCCAACCCACCACCTTATCCCACATATAAAACAAACCAAGAGAGGCACAAATAGATAGAATGATTTGCCCAAATTCAGAACTCGGGTTTTCTGATGTCAAAAAATATCCCTTTTCCATAATTCCATAAGAATTATAAATCAGAGTCTCTTCACTTTTTGAGGAAGCAGCTAAATAGAACTTTAAAAGAAGACAGACTCATGTGGACACTTGGAACAATAAAGTTCAATCAAACAAACCAGTGAATCATCAATTATTTGATATTATGTGCCTAAGACAACACTAGGTGCCAGATTATAACTGTACCTTTCTTATCAAACAATACAAACTCATGTAAGAACCATATATCTCTACCTTTGATTTTTACCTGAAAAGTCATTTGGATGAGCGTTGAAGAGTAAGTGCTCATTAAAGATTTAAAATCTTAGATAAAAAGAATTATGTGAATTTGAAGTCTTAGGATCTGTACTTCCTTTTTTTGTCAGGGAGAGATTCAGAAGAAATCATTATTCTCTCAAGTAAAGGATATACAAATCTCTTCAACTTCTGGCTTCTATTACAGTATTCTATTAATGAGATAAGTTTTTCCATCAAGAGTTTCTACTTCCTTTGACCTCTGTGTGCTGTTTTCCAGCTGTTAGGAGTCATCCTAATCTTAAATATTTTGATTTCATTTTTCAGTTTGTCTATTTCCCAGAAAGTTGTGGAAGTTAACAGACACAGAAAATCTATCAAAATTGGGTGACTTCCTTAACAACAGCATGAGAAAAATCTATGGCCATTGGAATAGTTCTTCAAATGAATCATGTTACCTAAAAAGGTGGTCTTTATAATTTACACAATATCATCTTGTACAGCTAATGTGAAATGACTGTGGGCAGCTGGGGGCAGAGGATGACAAAGAAATTAGTAAGTCCAAAGGGGGAAAAAAAATTAAAGTCAGAAGAATGAGAGGTTTGTAAATGGTTTTCATTAGACAAGATAAATTAAATAGAACTTTTATGCTTGCATGGAGATTTTATGTTCTTATATTTCTTTCACATCACAAAAGAAAATAAGTAATAAACAGGTTTGGGTTAAAGTGAAGACATCTTTGTTGCAAATGCCATTTTGTGTACTGTGGATCATCAGATTGTTGATTTTTTTTTTTTATTGCTTGGTTAGTTTTTTGGTTATATCCTTATTTGTTGTTCTTCTATTTCAGTCCTTTAATTTTAAAAGTTCAGTGACTCATTATTCAAAATTCAGATTCTAGGCAGTGTCTCCATCATATAAAACTTCGGAACTCATAAACCTAAAAAAGTATCTCCTTTCTAATGAAAGAATTAAATGCAAAAAAACAGTCACTCAAAATGACAACTAAAAATGAAATTATCTGCACAAAATATTGTTCCAACTTTTCTTTTAATATGTCTTTATATGTATGTACATATGTATGTGTATGCTTGTACAATTGACTTTTATTATGCCAAAAATATCAAAGATTATAATTCAGAAGGATCTTATTACTTTTTTGAGCTGAGGGTTGGTTTTTTTTTTTTTTTTTTTTTTTGAGGGTGAACTGAGAATTGAGGGATATTGAGCAGAGCTCTGAAAATTTTTAAACACTTAACCTGTTTAAAGTATCTCTGCCTTCCCCACTCCTCGACATAGCCACACATACACACACACACACACACACACACACACACACATACTCATACATATATGCATTTATATTATATAAGTATGCCTGCCTATGTACCTTACATATATGATGAATATGTACTGCACATATACTTTGTATATACTGAACAGAGACTTTAGGCATTAAGAAGATTCAATTAGAGTTCTATGTAATATCTGCCCCACTAACGGCCTCAAAAAATAACAAAAAATATCCTTCCCAATTTAATCTTTAGTATTTTCAGTGCAATAAAAATGGTTATTTAAACATATACATTCAGATTGATAGATTACTTGTATATGTGTATACAGAGAGATAGAGAGAGACAGAAGTTGGGACTATATTTTGTTGCAAAGAATTGTATTTTTATGTGTCATTTTCCACATACATATATAAGTATATGTTCCACAGACCTCCAAAGGTGTCCACAAAGGGACCCATGAATTGGGACAGGATTTTTAAAAAGAATCTATAATTTCACTAACTTTTGATTTCCTTTGAAATATTATATATTTATTTTATGCATTTAAAAGAGGCTTTACCAGGCTGCCAAAGTGTTCCTTGACACAAATAAAGTTAACAGCCCTTGTTAAAACAGTGATTAAAATAAGCTATAATTATGTGGCCCTGGACAGTCACTTAAATTCTTTCATTCCCATTTTCAATTTCTATAAAATGAAGGTGAATTCAATAGTACTTACCAGATTATATTGTTTTGAGGATTAAATCAAATAAGAAAATGTATTTCAAACACTTTGCATACCTTAGAGAGCTGTACAAGTATCAGATTTTTTTTTTAAAGTATAATTACCATTATCTACTACTACAACTACTAGGACTACTGTTGTTGCTACTACTATTACTATATAGCTGATTATACTATATCATTCTCCAGCTAGGAAATCTTGCCTATAGAACAAAATACAAACTCTAAAACCAAACATTTAAAGTCTTTTACAATCTAGCTCCAACCAACCTTTCCCATTTTATTTTATTTTATGACTTTTCCTGAGTTCTGTATTGGAACCAAACTGTAGTCCCACATGTTCCTCAAATTCAACATTTCATCTTTTACTTCTCTGCTTTCCCATAGACTACAAGTCCTTAAAGAGACTACTTTTTTTTTTTTTTATGAAAGTTCACTTCTAATAACCTTAACATTCCTTGAAGGATCAGTCCAGGTTTCAACTAGTCAGGAAGTCTTCCCTGATCTCAGTCACATGTCTTCTAAAATTATAATCATGTAGATTGTTACTGAGTCCTCTCAGTCATATCTGACTCTTTGAGACTCTATTTGGGGTTTTCTTGGTAAAGATACTGGAGTGGTTTGCCATTTCTTTATCTGGCTCATTTTACAGATAAGACAACTGAGGCAAACAGAGTGAGGTGACTTACCCAGGGTCATACAACTAGTAAATGTTCAATGACAGATATGAACTCATGAAGATGAGTTTTCCTGATTCCAAGCCCAGTGCTCAATCCAATGAGTCACCTCCTTGCCCAAAATTATAATCATAACATGGTAGTTTTAGATTCATAAAAGACCTCAGGAGCCACTGAGTTGATAGATAAGAAAACTGAGTTCAGGAGAAACTAAATGATTTGCCCAAATCTTGCCAATTTTGCCTTTATGGGCCTAGCACAGTGGCTGGTACAAAGTAGGAGCTTAATAAATCTTTACTGAATAGATCATAAGTTTTGAATTTTGCTTCAAATCCATTATATATACAACATAGGATCTTCTATATTCACCTATGTACACATTGTAGCCATTCTCCAACCCCATAGCTAGGATATAGGAATTTTAAGAGCAAGGATTGCAGCCAGTCCCTTGTACATAATAAAGGTTTAATAAAGTTTGTTGAAGACAGTTTTGAGTAAAAAAAATAAAAGGATGAAAACATCCCTTAAAATCACTATCATTCCTTTACACTCTTAATAATACCCCCCAGGGAAAAACTCAGGATAATGGAAAAATTTGGGAGAAATGTTTCCTTTCTAGTCCCTTATTTAATTTACTTATTGGAGACTCATGGTTTTTAGGAACCAAGCAAAAAGTAATAGCAAAGAATGCCAAATGTATTGAATCCAAGGTGCTTTAAGAAAGACATATTTCTCTTTGGTCA
Source organism: Antechinus flavipes (assembly GCF_016432865.1). Taxonomy (NCBI): domain Eukaryota; kingdom Metazoa; phylum Chordata; class Mammalia; order Dasyuromorphia; family Dasyuridae; genus Antechinus; species Antechinus flavipes. The sequence goes on from NC_067402.1 coordinate 153,033,642, forward strand.
CTGAGCCAAATATTCATTTCTCTTAGTACCTCATATATTTTCCTCTATGTGGGAGCTCCCAGTGACTTCAAAGAGAGGTCAGTGCAGGAAAAGGATTTGCAGAGTGTGGAAAGAAACAGGAATCTGGCTCCATTCACTCTGAAAAGTCTGTCCACATGATTAAGGATTAGCAAGTATGAAGTGGTAAGATGTTAAGATGACAATAAACAAATAATTAAAGGAATCGAAAATAGAGGATATGAGACTGGAAAAAAAAGGCTCTGTAAACAAATTTATACTTCATAATTATTTTTACAGACAGGTAGAAATTCTGAAACACCAAAAGAAAACTAAAATATATAAAAGAAAACTATAAATTCCCAGCACTGCAAGATCCATAGATCCACTGATGGAAGAAAATAGTGCAGAAATCATACACAGATTTAAATAAATAGTTTATCTCTCAGAAATAATTCACAATGGTTTAGAAGGTGAAATGGGCTGTTCTATATAAACCTAATAATCCCTTTAATATAGATTTAGAGCTGAAAAAGCTTTTAGGTAGCATCTAGTCTTATTGATATTGTTGTTCACTTGTCTTCAACTTTTCATGATCCCATTAAGAACTTTCTTGATAAAGATCGTGGAGCAGTGTGGCATTTCCTTCTCTATCTCACTTTACAGATGAGGAAACTGAGGCAAAAAAGGTTAAAATTACTTGCCCAGGGCCACAGAGTTAGCAAGTGTCTGAAGGGAGATTTGAAATCAAGTCTTCCTGACTTCAGCCTACCCCCACACTCCCACTTTTACTTCTCACCTTCCAGAATATCCCTCCTCTATGGACTATGACATCTAGTCTCCTGCACTTATTTTGACTTCATTTTATAAACTGAAGAAATTAAGACTTAGAGAAGTTAGGTTACTTCTCTGAAGTCACATAGGTAATAAACGGCAAAGTCCTACTCTGAACCTAGATTCTCAAACTCAAACTCAATGTAGCATACTTTCTTCTTTGAGTTTATTATTGTGGGAAACTTCCTCTTAAGAAAAAATATGTCTAGTACCTCCCACTCTCCACTGATTGGTTGTCTGGCAAACCTTTTCTAAATGTTCACCTAGTACCCAGTATCATAGACCATTACAACTGCCCTTAGAGATCATGTCTTCCAAACTCCTCAGTTAACAGATGGGGGAATTGATAACTAGAAATAAAGTCACTTGCTTATAATCACTTAAGTATTATGATGGGAATTGGTGATTTAAAGTCCTATTTTTTTCTACCACAATGCACCGCTATTACCAGATTTATAGGTTTAAAATTCTCCTTCTGTTTTTTTTTAACAGCTTTATATTATACTTTGCATTTCACTAAGCAATTTTCTTGCAACAATCCTCTGAAAGTTATCATTGTTCTTGTTTTATAGATGTGAAAACTGAAACTAAAAGATTAAATGACTTTCATTTCACCTAAAAAGATGCAAAGAAAGGTTTGAAACTTATGTTTCCTGACTCCAAGATGAGGATCCTTTACATTGTACTAAGATGCCTCTAATACATAATTATAGCTCAATTTTCATATATTATAAAACCAAGAATACAATAAAAAAACTGAAGAGCTCATGCTGTTAGATGACAAGAAAAAGAAACATCCTTTTTTGTATATTTCAAAATGGTCTATCAATTACATTCGTTATACTGTACATAGTTCTAAAGCAAGGTTATACATCAAAAACTATCAAACTAAACCTACCTCCCAAGCAAAGTAGTATCAACTCTCAGACATCCACCTCATGAATTATCCATAGCAAATTTGTAATTCCCTTTTGGTCTTCCCCTACTAGCCAATACACTTCTGAGAATGCAAAATCATTTCAACATTAGCCAAAGTGAAGTGTAATTAGGAAGGTAAATCCACTGCCAAAACATATATTGTAATTCATTCCGAAAATAAATACAAGAATTCTTTCAATCATTTGCTGTGTGGACTTACATACAATTGAAAGGAAAGTATGGTTACCAATACTGTGCAATTTTCTTTAGAAATTATAACTTCCCAAATATTAGCCATTATTTGAACCATATTTTAAAACTTCCTACAGATGTTCCTGACCTATAAGAAACCACTATAATAAAATTATCAGTCATAATTTATCTACTTAATACAGTATATTTGAACATATCTAGAAGCGGAGTCTATTTTTTTTTTTTCCTTTTTTGCAGAAGTCTTATCAAAAAGCATTCTAGTTGACCCTTCTCAACCCAATGGCCTCCCTCCATAAAGGACAATTCACAAAATAGATACAATAAAGAGAAACCAATTCCCAAAGATTGATAATTATCTTTCCTATTTAGCTCATTCTTAGTATTATCAACCCCTGGATTCCATCAGAAACTAGATCGTGAATATGATTATTCATACTTAATTTAGTTCAAAAGATATGGCCAATTCTTTGTGTTGGGTTTGGAAAAGGCTTCATCTACCATCTGGTCATTCATTCCAAGTTTTGTATTCCCCCATGCCCTAGATGTTCACTGCTTTCTCACTTCAATATTCTAGCCACTACAATGATAATACAACTGAATACAGATGTTTCCTCTTGTCTTGATAAGGACTATAAATTCCTAGGAGCAGCAAATGAAATATTTTCTAAACTACCCAGACAATAGTCATTCCCCAATGACTCTTTTAGAACGCTGTAGTTTGGGGTTGAAAGTGAGAAAAAAAAAGGGTGAAGTTGCTCTTGAGCTTAATCAAAGCCATACCCATACCATTTTATGCCTTCCATGCATGGCAACTACCCAAGGACAGATACCCAAGGAGGGAGGGAGGGAGTAAGGGAGAGTAAGAGTGGGAGAGATATGGAGGGAGGGAAAGAGGAAGGGGGAGAGATAGGAAAAGAGGAGAGAGAGTTGAGAGAAGAGAGAACAAGATTATATATATTTTATAGCATGCACAAATTTGCTGTTTATATTTTTTTCAAATAAAACCTGTATAGATCACAATTACAGCCTAAATCTTGGATTGTAAAATGGATGCCTTGGTTGTTTTTGGAAAGGTGTCTTTAAATAGAAAAAGGATAAAAAATCCCCACAATCCTGTCCCATCACTCAGTTGCACTCCAATTCAAACCCTCTCCTCAGCTTTAAACTTCTCCCACAGGCAAAGTTCCAAACCAATAGCACTTTATTTCTATCCCACAACTTATACCCATTAGGCTAGTGAGGAAGGGAGGAGAGATATTGATGAGTTGTTAATTATCCTTTAAAAGGTTTTTCAACAAAAAAGAGATGTTAAAAAGAAAATATAGGAAGAAATTGTTTGTTAAGACATTAAACTTAGAGGAGAGGAGATGGGGAAGGTATACTGTTGTTTTGTTTTTTGTTTTTTGTTTTTTTTTTTTTTAATGTGCAAGAAAAAAGGAAAGAAAAAAAAAAAAAAACTAACCTGCAAAGGAAATGGTGATGGGAAGAAGAAGGAGATGTTGAAGAACCTGATGCAACACCAATATTGGCAGAAGTTGGGTCACCCACATGGTGCTGGTCTTGCTGGCAGATCACACAGAAGGAGATGCCTGCTTGAAAGGATCCTGTGTAGAGGCAGTTACTAAAGGAGCCAGCCTGCACCGAGCTGCTTTTATTACGATGAGCTAAGTTTGTTGTGTGATTAACTGGAAAGATCTAGGTCTGAACTCCCTCTTACGGTAAGAAACTGTTTAACAACAGCTCTTAACTCTTGTCCAACCCCCGCCCCCGACCCCCCTTTCCCCTTACGTCCCCTCTAAACAACACCAAACAGATTCCAGCCCCTTTCCCTAGCTTAGGAAGGAAACTTACAAAGAAAAGGTCACCTGGCTTGAGGCCAGCTTCAATTTGGAAGCGTAAGCACCAGATCCCTGTGACTCGAATGAGAATAGGGAAGAGGAGGAGGAAGATGCAGCCCCGCCAGTTAAAACTAGGCAAGGCAAAAGGGACAAATCCTCTCCATTTAAAAGCAGCCAAATACAAGTGTTCAAATGTCTATTTGGGAAAAAGAGGAAGGGGAAGCAGAAATATCTGAAACCAGAGAGTCGTCATCTAGTAAAATGTGCTCCAAGCTACTGATCCTGGGTGATTTCACTGCTAAAACCACCTGGGGCTTCCAGGTAAAGATAATCATTCCCTGGGGTTTGGAAGAATGGGGGAGGAGGGAAATCAGCCAAGCCTCGAGGTCGACCTTGCAAAAAGGTGGAGCCAGAGCAGGTAGAGAGAGGAATAATTAGGAAAGAGTTATAGTCCTGGGGAAAATACCCATGTTCTCAGGTGGGAAGGATCCCTGGTAGCGTTGGGCCAGAACACACACGTGCACACACACACGCACGTACGCACGCACACGCACACATCTCCAGGTGTTTGACAGATTTTGCATCAGAAACTTGCCTGTGTGGGGAACTGAGATAAAATCAGATGCCATCTCCAAGAACCTCTACAAGACTGGAACAAAAAGGTCTGTCCCAACGCCATCTTTTCCCCACCTCATTCCGTAAGTCAAGGTAAATAGACTACAATATGACAGGAAATATTTCCTGTGAGCTAGTTTTCTTTTTAAAGAGATGGGGAGGAGAGAACCAACATTTTCTAAGCTTTCTAGTAGGTGGTAGATCACTGTGCTGACTACAGAAGCAGTATACTTTAGAAAAAATATCGGCTCTCTGGTCTGAAGGACCTGGGTGCAAATTGCCAACCTCCAGTTGCAACTTTGTGCTACGGCTTCCTTGCATTTGGGAATTGGTGGGTTTGGGAGGTTTTTTCAGCCAGTCGGCAGTCAAACTTTTATTAAGCTCCCAGGACACTTAAGAAAGCTTAATGTATAAAGCATAAAGTGTAATGAGAGGGATTCACATGTTAAATCACTTCCCACACACTCTCTGGATAGTCCCCCGGGTTTTTTCTTTGCAGCTATTAACTCGGGGACTTGGTTTCTTATATCTTAGTTTGGGGGGAAATTGAGGATTTTGAGCAGAGTCCCGGACCCTGAGGCAACTTTGTACTAGCCTCAGGCTACATTAAGGTGCCAGGAGGAAATTAGAACTATTATCCTCCCAGCAGCTTGATCAATCTCTTGTTTACCTAGAAGACCTTTAGGAAATGGGAGAGGTAGAAAAGGGAAAATATAACTAGGGAAGTAAGAGCTAAAAAATATTATGGAGCAATCTTTTTTGACTCATAATTGGGGAGCAAAATGAAAGTCATCAAACCCCAGTCTCACCCCCATGCACCAAAAGAACGGGTTTCTTACCTACAACCAGGGATCTCTTCTTCCCTTTGACCCTCTCCTTTCTCCCTTCTCTTCTCCCTCCCCACTACCTACTCAAACTCAATCAATTTGTCTTATTTCTTCTCAGGCTACCTGGGAAATTTAGGAATTGGAATATTTGCATTTATGTGGATTAGAAGAATGCTAATATCACCACGATTGATCAGTGATTATTACTGTTCTAGTCTCTCTAAGAAACAAAAGAAAACAAATAACCTTTAATAGGTATTTCATAGAATCATACATGTTGAGTAATCAGTACTTCAGTTTTTGTAGGTAGCCAACTAACCTTCATTTTCCTCTCAACAAATGATCCCAAAATTCTAATACCCCATGCTGTCAGCCATTGCAACTTTCTGGCTTTTCAAACCATTTTTGCTCTGATAGAAGGGTTCATTGGATTAGCTAAAGGATAATTCCCCCCCCCCCCCAGGGGAGGAATTAGAATAAAGTGTTCATACACTTTCTTTGGAAAGTGGAGGTTACAGTATCTACAATATTGTTTATGTGTGCATGTGCCTCTGACAGGGCATGGCGAAGTTATAAAATTAAAACAAGTTTCATTACAGCGGCAGGCTTGACTAATGCTGACTTGCATTCAAAAAGCATTTATTAATTAATTATCATGTGTCAGGCTATGTTAAGCATTGGATATACTAAGGGAAAAATAACCCCTATCCTCAACGAGTTCACATTCTACTGAAATATAACACATAACAAGCAACTTTTAGAGTAGACAGGAAGTCATCTCATAGAGAAAAGTACTAGCAGAAGATGGTGAGATGGGGCTGGAAAAGGCCTCCTGGAGAAAGTGGAATTGCAGCTGAAATGTGAAGGAAGCCAGAGAAACTGAGAGGCAGGGATTAAAAGGGAAAGATTTCCAGAATTGTAAGGGCAACTACTACCTTAAAATGGAAATGAGAAACAACAAATAGATCAGAGTAAGTGTGGCGATAAGTGAAAATAAGAAAGTGTCACATTGTGAAATGATTTAAAAGGCAAAGGACTTTATTTCTGATCCAGTAGGAAATAAGGAACCACTGGAATTTATGAGGGGTGGCAGGGTTGGTTGACATGGCTAAATCTATAATTTAGGAAAATCGCAGAGTGGGGAGAAGCAGGAGCAGGGAATATTTAGTGAATCACAAAATTTCACAATTTTTGATTATCAGTGCTTGTAAGAACCACACAAAAATAGCAAACATTGAAAGAAATACTTTTATTCTGCATTTTCCCTGCCCCCTCTCACCTATAGCAAGATTATTTTACTTTTTTTTTTTTTTAGATTAGACCTTTCATTCTGCCTATTTTTTTTTTTTGTTTTTTGTTCCCCCCCCCCCCCCCCTTAGCTCACATATTTCTTTGGGATGGGAATGGCTGAAGGTTGAAAATATTGAAACTACGCATATGAAGATACTTTGAGAACTATTAAGTCATATAAAGAGTATCCTAAAAGTCTTAAACTAAGTTTATACAAATGTAAACAGCATTATCATAAGCTGTAACAAAACATTTTTGTGCCTTTCTAAATCAAACTCCAAAATCCCCTTCATTTTCTTCCTTACTTTTGTCTCTTGTTGAAAGTAAAAGCTAAAAAGTAACATTTGTTGCCTATAGTCAAGCAGTGTGTTCCACTAATTCAGCAACCAGTACTAATTTCAGATACAAGATTTTTAAGCAATGTAGCAACATATTTTAAAAATGAGATTGTAATTTACCTGCCTTGGATTGGAAAGTAGGCAAAATTTTGCCTTAAGCAAAAAAAAAAAAAAAAAAAAAAAAAAAAAAGATTTTCTAGAGGTCCTTTTCAAAACAAGTTTCACATTTGAAAAGTTCAGTGGAAAAACTTTTAAATACATATGGTATAAAATGCTAAACTAAGTGAAAATATATGTATATATAATAAACATACACATATATGTGCATATGTGTGTACATATATGTGTATGTACATATGCATGTATGTGAAAATATATTGAACATAAAAGACAAGCTGTTATGGTAGGAAAGATCAACTGGGCCAAGGATCAAGAAATCTGGGGTCAGCTAATCAGTCAGTCAAGGTGACTATTTTTTCCCATTTCCCATTTTTAAAATAAGGAACTTGGATTTTTACAAAGTTCTTTGGTCCCTTCCATATTCTATTTATTTTGAAACACTAATGGGTTGGGTTTTTTTTCTGATTCTATAGTCTTCTCAGCTATAACTTTCAAGAAACCCACAAGGCACAATGTGGCATTATTTATCTCTTTTCTGCATTGTCACATCCTTCTACTTTAGCTTTTCTCTAAACTCCATTCCTTTGAAAACAATACAGAATCAATATATATGTACAGAAAAGCTAATCCTTAAATTTTCAGTGTGAGTATTTACAATTGGGAAAGTGGCAAATTCTACCAATCAAAGTTTTGTGTATTGCTTTGTTAAATGTCTAAAGTAAAGAAAACTAGGAGAGAGTGTTAATTCAGCAGATTACATTAACACATTTGTTGTGTTATATTTTAGGGCTGGTTGTTAAAACATATACTAGCACATCCTGAACTATCCTATCTTGAAACTACAGACCTTAATTATTTATATTCATTGTCTTTAAAACCTAAAGCATATCACTACCACATAACTTTTTGATTGTACACATTTCTCTAGAACAGTAGGGACTGCCTTCAATTTCAATTAAATAATTTGCTGACTTTCTTTCCGCTGCTTCCACCATATTCTAGTGAGTTGCCAAAGTGATGAATACAAAAGGACAAAGAAGAGGGACACAATTGCATGTTGCCCAGGCCCTTTTAAAAACATGGTATTGTTTCTTTAGCTCCATATATGCAAATAAACAAGAAAGGTAATATTGTAGACATCAAGGATATGGGCATAGTTCAGCAAGGAATGCCCCATGAATGTTACCATGGGAAGATTGGACCCAGTCTATAATGTTACTCAACATGCTGTAGGCATTGTTGTAAACAAACAAATTGAGGGCAAGATTCTAACCAAGAGAATCAATGTATATATTGAGCACATTAAGAACTCTAAGAACAGAGATAGCTTCTGAAGAGGGTAAAGGAAAATGATAAGAAGGAAACCAAAGAAAAAGGCACTTGGGTGCCTAAAACATCAGCCTGCTCCACTCTGAGAAGCACACTTTATTAGAACCAATGGCAAGCAGCCTGAGCTATTGGAACCAATTGCCTATGAATTCATGCATAACTGATTATTAAAAAAAAAAATTATTGGAGTGTGAAAAAAATAATTAATTTGCCAAATGTTTTCTAAAGATCTGTTAGGTGTCATGTACCACTCCAAATTCTGGAGATAAATGACAAAAATTCTAACAATCCCTGCCCTCGATTATTTTACATTCTACTTGAAGGAAATAGAATGCATATAGATAAATAAGTACAAAATCTATTCAAAGTAATCCCATGGGTTTGGGGATACTAACAGTTGGTGAGACAAGAACAGATACTTTTTTTTTTTTAATATAGGAGATGGCATTTGAGTTTGGCCTTGAAGGTAAATTAAGTATTCATGAGGTGGGAAAGCCTTCCAAGCATGCATGTGTGATAGCCTTTGCAAAGGAGAATGTTGAGTTTGGGAAATAGAAACAACAATTTGAGTGGGATATAGCTTGTGAGGGGAGAAATTGGAAATCATTCTCAAAAAAAGCACTTTCAAATGTTAAGCTGAGGAGTCTGTAATTTTATCCCACAGGGATTTGATGCCCACAAAGATTATTTGGGCAGAGGAGTGACATCGATAGACCTGTACTTTAGCTTTTTAGAGGCAGAAAAAGATATAATATAATTAATGTTGTTGTTTAACTCTGTGACCATATTTGGGGTTCTCTTTGGTGAAGTTACCAGAATGTTTTGCCATTTTTCTCCAGCTCATTTTACAAATAGGAAATTGAGGCAGAATTAAGTGACTTTCCCAGGATCACAGAGTTAGGAAGTATCTGAGATCAGATTTGAACTCAAAAAGATGAATCTTCCTGACTTCATGCCTGACTCTCTATCCATTATGTTACCTAGATGACCACTGTTAATTCAGATTTTGAGACCATTGGTTGTTTTAAAATTGAAGTAATATGGGTATTGGATATGGAAGAACTACCAGTTTTAGGATTTATCCATTTCCCTGATGTATATAGGACAAATTGAAAAGTGAAAAGACTATAGACTTCAAGACCAATTAGGAAGCTGTTAAAATGTTCCAAGTTAAAAAGAGAATGAAGGCCTGAATTTCTAGAATATTTATCTTTGACTGGAGAAAATGGGATGCATATGAGATATGTTGTTAAAGTAGATTTACAAGCTTTGACAACTGGTTGAATATAGAGATGATGTAAAGGAAAAATTGAGAATGAATCCAATTTTATGAACCTGGATAACTAGAAGAATGATAGTGGATAGTAGACTAAGTTAAGAAGAGGGTTTGTTTTTTGGAGAAAGATCAGGAATTCCACTTTGGATGTTGAGTTTAGGATGCCTATTGGATGTCCAGTTGGAGATATCCAGCAGAAAGTTGTTGCAGGCTCAGAGCATGAGAGAGAAAAAGATGAATATTTGACATCAAAACTTATATGTAAAATGAGGTTGTTTTCTACCATCTGTCTGGGGATCTTCAAACAGAATTCCTTTAAAAAGTGCATCAAAGACCTGAAGATAAAAAGTCTGGGGGTGGGAAGGGATAAGAAGTGATTGAAAAAGGACATCTGGCCCTTTCCTCATGTCCTTTTCAAAGGTCACTGATTCAAAAGTATTTGTAAAATTAAGCAGATGACCAGCTAATGTTAAAGTTAAGAGATATAAACAAATGGATCCATTTGTTAATGATTCTAACTTCAATAATTCAAAGATAACTGACCATTATGATTTCCTCCCTCTACACAGATTGTAGTTCTTAAATGCATCAATAAAGGATCTTCATGAGTTAAAAAAAAAAAAAAAAATCTCCTATATTCTAATCAGATGATGAGAACTTTCTGCATTTAGATAGACTTGACATCAGACAATGGACACAGTCCATCATTGAGACTCTGTTCTAATTTCCAGCTTAGTAGAACTCATAGAACTTTGACTCTATTAACAAGCTTGTGAAAAACTAGAATCATCTATCATTCCATAGATGAGCCATTACAGTTGTATTTTAATTGAGAAACCTTAACACTTAAAACAGATGTTATCTGTTATCAATCCACTTAAACAGATGAAACAATCAGGGAATATAAATGCACCATAAACAGTCATGGTTGGCATATCTATTTAGAAAGTACCTTATGAGAGACAGTACTGTAGATCACCAGAGTGATTTAAATCAAGACTACATTAGTTTTATGACATCCATTTTCCTATTATGCACTAAGCAAGCAGTATAACAGTAAGGAAATCACTATTGTCTAATAAGCCAATTAAAAGTCTGCAATTTGATGAAATTATAATTTGGAAACACCCCATTTTCTTCACAATAATCTTAAATACTGAAAAATGAGATTAAATCTTTGATAAATTTCATAAATAATGGCATTTTTGCATACAATATTAGTGCTTAGAATAACCATGATAGAAAATTACTCATAAGGAGAAGCATCTAGCACAATCCCCAATTAAAGGATCAGGAGAACAGTATTGTATTTATGCACAGGTATTACTAAAGAATAATTGTCCATTTGGGGGACTTTAGGAACTAAATCAGATAAAAAATTCTTTGAAGTTTGTCTCATGCTTCATTTATCTATAACAGTAGCCTGCAAAGTGTGGACAAGCAAAACCTGAGTACCTGTAGTCTGAACTAAAAAAGATAATGGACTAATGCCAAAAGATGTGCTTTCAATTAATTGGGTAGGAAGATAGGTCATAGCCAGGGTGAGGTAGTTTTGTCTAGGTAGTTTTTTTGAGAGCTGATTGTTAAACATTTACCAGCATATCACTTTATCCCAACCTCCATATAATATTAACATTGGAATTTTATTTTAATACAGTCACACTCACCCTGGACCTCCAACATTTTCCCCAGTCCACTCTCCCTTTACTATACATATTTCAAATATAAGGACTATTTGTGTCTAACGTCTGATAGAGCCTTCCAAGCTTATATTGATCTGACATACCAAATCTTGAGTCTAATATAGTGATGTCATTTTGGTCTTTTCAAGTCCTTTTCAAGAATCAAGGACAATAGCCAATCAATGTGTTTCCAACCTCTCCCACTTTGGTCATAAGAGAGAGCTCTTCAGGTAAGTTATAATCTACATACTACTAAAGACAACTAAAGCAATAGCTGTGACATGTGCCATTAGAAGGAAAAAAAAAATTCCCTCCCTGACCCTCACCTCTGGAACAAGTACCAGTAAGAGACCTCGTTCCTTATATTTCAGTTTGGATGGGATAGTGATTTGCTAAGGATGAAAAGGCACAGATGGATTGTAATATACATGGATTGCATATAACAAAGATTATATTACAATTTCCTCCAAAATACACTGCTCTTTTGAATATTTCTCTCTTTTTAAAGAGCACTACTATTTTCCAGTCACATAGGCTATTATCTTTAAGATCATTTTCCCTGCATCCTCTGTCATTTTAGACTCTGACCTCTTCTCTTATCTCAATTATCCAATTTGTGACAAATGACACTTTTCTAATGCCAAAATATCTTTCATAGATACCCCATTCATTTGACTCAAATAGTCATTGCTCTAGTTCAAGCCCTTTTTATTGCTCATCTAGATTAGTGTCCTGGCCTTGTCATTGTTCTCTCTATCTTAACTCCTTGTCTTAATCAATTTATTTTTTATACAGCTGCCAGATTGATTTTTCTCAAGAACAAATCTGGCTGTGTGCTATTCCCCTGTATAATTAAATCCACTGATTCCTTAATGACTCTAACATCAAATATTGTTTCCTTCAGTAATTTATCTTTTTTTTTTTCCTAAATGCCTATTACATAGAAATGTAGTAGCAGTGTTTCATATATATTTTATATATGAATATATAATATATAATAATATATAGATATTTTGCATAAAACTTGATATTTATATATTGCCCTGTCAATTAGAATGCCTCTATCTTGACAGCAAGGTCTTTTTTTTTTTTAATTTTTACATTTCTCTGCATTCCAAACACTTAGTACACAGTAAACTCTTCAGAAATAATTGTTGAGTATTAAACTGATTATAATATAGTCTAATACATGTTTCTAATAAATATATATCAGAATTATATGCACAAAAAGTTTTCATTGATTGGAAATATCAAAAAAAAAAGTTGGAGGACAAATGATCTACCTGTTCTTAAAATAAAAACAAATTTTAAATAGATGATTTAGAATTTGGAAAACAAATCAGATCTACTATCTGGCCTATTGTATCATTTGTGCAAAACAACCATCATGGAGATAGCCAAATTAAATTATTTAGCCTAGCATTTATGTCTTATATGTTTTGAGACCAAACCTTTCCAGAATCATTTTATGTAGTACTTCTCCAGACTTAAAGAATGTGGATGTTCCGATGACACCACCCCCCCCATATGTACAATGTTTGTCTCTTTTTCTAATGTTATTTCCTTAAGCCTGGCATAATTTGTTACCCACTACATCTCTCCAACAAAATTATTATCCATCCTTTAAAGCACAATTCAAAAGTCTTTTCTGATCCCAGCCACCTTTCAGTTTCATCTAACATAGCACTTTGCTTGTATCTTAGGTATTTTCATTTATTATTTTACCTTAAAATTTTGAGTGTATAATATTCTATCAACTGCAAGAGGATATTTCTTAATCAGGGATTTTCCCTGGTCATTTCCCTCTGGACTCAGTAGACTCTTAATGAATGTCTACTTGAATTGAAACCAGATTAAGTGACTTTATATTCACAACCAGATTTTGCCACATACCCCAAAGAATGACTTTGTTATGGAATATTGTGGAATTTGTGGTGAGTTCTCTACACTCCTGAAGCAATACTGGAGGGGGAAAGAACAGTAATTAATAAAAAAGAATAAAACAAGGAAGAAATTTATTTGTATTTCAAAATAGCAGAATTGAATTTTGTCACAAAATGAAGTCATGCCTATTTAAGCAGAGTCACTTCCTTGTATGCATTCTCTGATGTCAGTAAAACAAGAAAATACTGACTCTTCTGAAAGTCCTTCTGAAACTTCCTAAGAATAGACATTTAATCACCAAAGAACTATTCTCTGATTTTTTTTTCTCTCCCCTTCTCTCCCTCCTCCCTCCCCCTCTCCTTTCTCTCCTCCTTCTCTCCCTCCCTCTCTCCTCCTTTCCCCTCCTTTTTCCTTTTCTCCTCTTCCCCTCCCTTTCCCTTCTCCCTCCCCTTCCCTTCTTCCTCCCCTCCTCCTCTCCTCCTCTGTCTATCTCTTCTCCCCTCCCCCGCACCATGTGTCTCTCTCCTGTGTTTGTGTGTGTGTGTGTGTCTTCTGTGTGTCCCTTTATCTCTCTGTGAGTGTGTCTCTCTCTGGGTCTCTCTGTCTTGTGTGTGTGTGTGTGTGTGTGTGTGTGTGTGTGTGTGTGTGTGTGTGTGTCTCCGTGTGTGTGCACATCTGTTTGTGTGTCTCTCTCTCCTGTGTGTCTTCCCTCTGTGTGTGTCTCTTTCTCTCTCTCTGTCTTTCTCTTTTCACTCTCTCCTTTCTCCTTCCTTTTCTCTTTCCATGTGAGTATAAGAAAGATACATGTTGAAAAGTCATAAACAAATCTAGGAAATTCTAGGTATAGCTGAACTCTATCATGCTGAATTTTCACTTTAATTTCAGTATTCTTTCCTGAGCCACAAGTGGCCCGTCTCTGAATCCAGGAGGGCCTAGTTAACTAACACTCATCACTCTGCACTTAAACCATAGCTTTTATGTATTTCCAGGTGTTAGCTGCTTTGTTAAAGCTGGAGTGCCCCCAGAGTTATAAAGCCCAAACACTCCACACCTGGTCTGTTAGGCACTGACATATTAGAGGAAAAAGCAAGAATTTGGGTTAATCTAGGAATTTTCCTGAATCTAGAAATCAGCACCAAGTTAAAAAAAAAAAAGTAGCAGAAAATTGAAGAAATGTTTATTTTGAGGTATGTTGTTTTTTTCCAGGTGACTGTTTAACCCATTTATTTTGCATCTTAAAAGCTATGTAATAAAGCTGGGTATTCCCTTTTACTGTATGTACATGTCGTGTGTTTATTGTAGTCTTGGGGATATCACAAGGGCAACTTCTTTTGCCAGATGGTAATCAATGACAGGGATTAAATTTCAGACTTACTTTTTAAAAGTTTCACCTGGGTACCCTCATTTAAAAAAAAAAAAAACTAGTATATAAACATGTAGAAAATGCATGATAGTGCCTCTTTACCAGAATATGTAATTTAAAGTTCTTTTTGACTATCATTTTATCCCATATAAAACATAAATCTTGGTCAATTGAAATTTTTTTCTTTTGCTTTGATGAGGCTGTCCTTCATGATGATCATCTGTCCTTTATAAGACGCTTACACTAAAGTTCCTAATCTATGACCTGATTGTTCTGATCCCAAAATACTTCATAATAATGTTGGCTTCTTTAGAAGCCTCATTAATTCTTCCAGAACCATAGGCATAGGAATCTTGGTTTCCTAGCAAGATAACACAAATTCTTCACTCTGAAGTTTTTATTTTGTGATCAAACAAGTAGAGGAGTCAGTTTTATTGTTCTTTAAAGCAGTGATTCTCAAACTGTTCTTCTCAGTATTCCTATATCCTTTGAAAAATTATTGAGGATCTGTCTGGAGAAGTTTTGTCTATGTGAGTTATATTTATAGATATTTACCATATTAGAAATAATTTGTAGGCCCTCTGAAAGGGTTTCAGAGATCCCAAAGATTCTCAACCACATTTTGACCACATTGTTCTAAAGTACCTAAATGATAGCCCTGGATATTTGCCTCATTTTTTGTATGTATTTTGTAAATAATCATAATAATATTGTGAAATAGAAACAACAAAAAGCACAAAGTTACAAGGAATAGGCAGGAGTGGGAGACAGATGGAGTACCTTGTTCAATCTGTTCATTTGCTTCTAAATGGAGGGAGAAAAAACTAACAGTAGAGTGAGCCAAAATTTCTCCACCATATAATTCTACGAGAATTAAACTTACTATATTGACTATGTGATGACATTCTGCAGAACACCCACTATGTAGAACATCAATCTACAGCTGTTCTTAAGCTACATTTTTTTGAGTTTAAAAGAATAAGTTAATAACCATTTTCTTAAAATTCAGCCTTTCTTATAAATAGAGTAAGTTAAAGTTTTAAAGCATAAAACCATCAAAGAATGTTACTTTATCGACTTTAGTTAAGTGGAATATTTATTCTAACAACTGTTAGCCTTCAAAAAGGGTTGATTTTGTTCCTGCCCCATCCATATATTTTCTTGAGATGAATGATCTATATATTTTTACTCCTAAGTTTATTCTGCTTGCTAGAATCAGTTACTCAGTTTTTTTTATTATTATTCTTTAAATTTTGAACATCATCAAATATTTATAGCTTTCAACATTTAAAAATTTAAAACAAGCAAAATTTAAATGTCATACTTTTAGGAACAAGTTCATCAAAAAGAAAGAAACCTTTAAACCATTAATTTAATTGAGAGAATATTAAAATTTAAAAGGTAGAATGTTGTCCTCCCATTTACATCAGAGGTGTCAAACACCCCTAGTCATGCAACACTCAGCATATGGCCTGAGTGATTCCAGAACCAAATTAAATGTAACTGGGAAATACTTAACAACATAAATAAAAATATACTAAAACATAGATGATATTAATATTTGGCCATATAATACATAGCTCTATAGAATTCTTATGTACCATTTACTGTCCCCTTTTCTATTTGAGTTTGACACCACTGATTTATATAATAATATTAAGAAGCTATTCTGAGTATCCCTTGACATCTTTCCAATAAACTCCATGCATATCAGGTAAGTTGATCATCCTGTTCAAGGAAGAAAAAGGTGTTGGACTAACTCTAAAATGACATAAAAATGGTTTCCAGGCCTAGGAAGCAAAAAACAGATTGTGGTAGTTTGTAAATCTCTGTCAATTGATCCGAAGGAAGCTATACCTTACTAAGAGGAGTCTGATGGTCCCCCAGAAAGCTAGCCCAGCTCCAGGCAAAGGAGACAGACTGTGAAGGAGATAATAAAGACTTTGGACTTTATTCCTGATTATTCTTGTGGTGATTATTCTGCTGAAACCAAGGCCCATTCGGAGGACCTCCAGAAAGCTAGTCCAAACCTTACATTTTGGCACCCAATGTGTGGGGCAAAGGATTTATACTCAGCAGTTCAACTGACCCAATGATCGTGAGTTCAGTGGAGAAGTCCCTGTGACTCAGAAATAGGGTGAATTCAAAAATAGACAAGCAGGAAACTTTGGTAAGGGCTAAACTAGTGTTTCAGATAAAATGGGACAAATACTTAGACAAAAATCTTCCCCACCCCAAGGGAAGTGAGTAGAAAGCATAGTTAGGTTAAGAAAATGGCAAGGTTTGATTATAACTTGGGAGCAGATTGGTGGACTCTTAAAAACATTAGAATGCATGTCCCCTTGGTTCTCCAAGGAAGAAGAATTAGAGACACATAAATGGAAACTAGTGGGAGAGCAACTAATTGAATATTACAATGATAATGGTACTGATTCAATTTCTAAAGAAACATTTTATATATACAACATAATACAATTGGCTTTAAGGAATTACATAAGTATTAGAATAAGGAAAAAGGAGATAGAGCAGGAGGGGAATGGTATTGACAAAATAGCTGAAAAGCACAAAGAATTAGAAAGGAATTAAGTACAGTACTGATGAAATTAAAAAGAGGGATGGTACTGACAAAGTAGCTGAAAAGCATAAAGAATTAGACAAGGAAGGACTTAAGTAGTACTTCACAGCAGGTGCCATTAGGGAATTCCCCATCTCATCACCCTCCCCCCTTTTCCCCTATGTGAGTGGAGGGAGGAAGTGGGAGAGAAAGGGCAGTGACACAATCAGCACTGCCCATGCAGCAACTTTGTCCACCCTCTATGATAAGATTACAAAAGGCAATAGTTAAAGCTAAAAAAGAAGGATAGGATATATCTGATTTAAGAATAAAAGCATACCTTGTGATTGAAAATTTTGATTCTTAAAGTCAAGCCAGGAAAAGATACACTCCTTTTGATCTGGAAATTATCAAAAATCTGGAAAAGGGTTGTACTCTTTATGGGGCTACATTGTCTTATGTTAAGATGGTATTAGAAAATTTGGCTTTTTGAAATTTTAACTCCTAGTGACTGGAAATCTATAGCAAGGACATGTTTAGAATCTGGACAAAACTTGTTGTGGCTTTTGGAGTATAATGAACTCTGTAGAATAAAAGACCAACAAAATAGGCAAACTGGAGTTAATATACCAATCACCTTTAATCAACTAACAGGGATAGGTCTTTATGCAGACACTTTAGTGCAGATAAATTACCCTTTGACAAATTGAGCTGCTATGAGCAAATTGCTGCTGCTGCTGCTATCAAAGCATGGGGCACCCTCCCAGGAAAACAAGATAGAAGGGAAGCCTTAACAAAAATAGAGCAAAGTCTGAATGAATTCTTTGCTGATTTCATGTCATATGAATTATTGGTAAAAATGCAGCAGCAGGAATAATGATAAAACAACTTGCTAGAGAAAATGCTAATGAGGTTTGTAGAAGAATTATACTAGGACTACACAAAGATGCAAAGATGCTGTGCCATCATGGGCACAAATCCCTTTTATACCCAGACTACGATATAGAACATGAGAAGACAGTCCCTTTTGGCAAGGGACTTCCAGAGAGACTCGTCAATGCTTTCAGTGTGGTAAAGTAGGGCATCTGAAAGCTCAATGTTGGCATAGAGATAGAGTGAGAAGACAGGGTGAGAGAACAAGATCTCAAAGCCTACGTCCAAAATGCAACAGAGGTTTCCATTGGGCATCAGAATGTAGATTGACTCGGGGAAATAGAACTCAAGACCCAGCTCCAGGGCCCCAGGCAAAAAACAGGTGGGACATGATGGTAGCTGAAGTTATACCCAGAGAATCTTTAGAAGTTCAATACTCAGTCATAATTAATCAGCCAAAAAACAACCTGATGAGAAAAAAGGGATTATAATTGAGGAGAATACAGGTTTAATAATCCAACAGAAAGTCAGTGTCCAGTGAGAGCAGCTCCAATATAATCTCCAGGTGATGAAGAGAGATCCCAAGAGTGATGAATGGAAGGGACCAGATGGGTTAATTGCTTGGGAGAGAGGCTTTGCTGGAATCTCTACAGATAGAGAAGGAAACAAATGGGTGTCAACAAGCCCTATTTGACTTGTCCATCAGAGAGACAGAAAAAGAGAAAAATCTCAAAACAAAGGAGAAAACTCGAGAAATATCGAGTAGTTCTATCTCTGACTACATGTGCCACTGAAAAAGCATGACTGTTAACCTAATGTGTGTGACAATTGACTCATGACCATCAAAAATTGTTGATAAGACTGCTACAGAACTTCAAAATCTGCAGGAATCATTGGATTCCCTAACACATGATGAGACTATGGCAGGACTTAAAAACTTGCAGGAATCATTGAATTCTCTGACACATGAAGTAATGGACAATAGATTGGTTTTGGACTATTTCTTGGCTGCTGAAGGAGGTATATGTGTGAATGTAATTTATATACCCTCCTTCTAGGTCTTATGGAAATCTTTTATAATATCATGTTGATTCATATTGTTATATTACTATTTGCATGTATAAATTCATGTTTGTTACCCCATATTGAGCCTGCAGCAGCTGTGGAGAGAGCCATCGTTACTAGCCTGTGTTGTAGTAATATATGCTTCTGTAATACCTCCCATGCTGATGGTTTTAAGGATATCTATTTCAAATGAGACCCTTCAGAAACCTGCTAACAAAATCCGATTTGACTCCTGTGATGACCGTGTTAGCACCCAGGATACTTTAGAATCAGCCAGAGTCAGGATAAGCAAAAGTCCTTGATCTTTATTCTTTGTGGATGTGAGAGTAATGGCACCACAAAGTGAGAGTAATGGTGACGTGAACCTGGCCAGGAGTCACTCTGGCTTTCTTACTCCACCCTTTTATCCCTCCTCCTCATCTCTCTATACACCAACAGATCAAGCCTGCACAGAATGGTGGGGCAGGCTATTTTCCAAGCAAATGCTAATAGAGTATTGTCCAATTGGTACTTAGCCTTAAGTACTTGCTTGTCTGAACCTCAGTGCATCTGCTCAGTTTCAGCCCATTACAGACTCCCCATTTCTCTTTGGTATATTCATCTCCCTTCCTGAGACATGAGGGAGGGCATGATCACCTCCTTTTTGGTGTTTTTACCCCCCTTTCTGAGAAGTAAGGGAGGGCATGATCACCTCATTTTTAGGGTTCTTACCTCTCTGAGAAGTCAGGTAGGGCAAGACCACCTATGTTCTAAAATAAAAGAAAGTGAGAGATATAGAGAGCCAGAATTCTGGAGAAGTATGCTTGAAACAAGGTGTTAACTCAGAGGAATTGATAAGATGCTGGTTATTTAGTTTACATATATATTTAGTACTTAGCATGGTGATGTAATGGTTCTCTTAAGTTCACATATAATCAGTATGCTGTAATGATGTAATTACAATAAGGTATATAAGAGCCAACAAGGACTGGAAGAGAGACATTCCATCTTCAGCACCCTGGTGGTTCTCCTGTCTCCTGCATTTCTCCTCTAAGACGAAGACCCATCTGAAGGTCCCCCAGAAAGCTAGCCCAGCTCTAAGCAAAGGAGACAGACTATGAAGGAGATAATAAAGATTTTGGACTTTATTCCTGACTATTCTTATGGTGATTTTTCTGCTGAAACGAAGGCCCATTTGGAGGACTTCCAGAAAGCTAGTCAGAATGTTACAGAAGAGACCACTGTAGATTAAAACTTTACTGTTAGATAGGGTACTGGGTTGTGGGTGAGTGCTCATAATCTCTGTTCCTAGCATCTGAGTCCTGGTGGAAGAGGGGAACTTTAGGGCAGGTAAAAGGAATGCAAATGTTGTATATATTCCCTACCCTATTACTCTGATTCTAAGGAATGTAGCTGATTAGGAAGAAGAGGAGGAAGGAGAGAATTTAGGAAAGATAAAGAAAAGGAATCTCCTACAATGTCTACAAAACTACCAAATTGGTCATTCTGAGACCACTGTAGAGCTGGGGGGAGATGTAGAAACAGCCAATAGGCCAGAAATTATCAATAATCTCTGAAGCATTTAGATTGTTGATCTCCTGGAACCTCTATCAGTTTTTTTCTGAAATTACTATCTCTTGGTTTTCCTGTCTACCTTAATTTTCCTTTGTTGTTTCTTTATTCAAATCACACATGACCTACCTCCTTGGTTTGTTTTGAAGCTCAGACGGTCAATGTATATAAAAATTCTATGGAAACTGTTAAAGAATAGAGAAATAATTAGCTATGACGTTCAAGCTTTTAATCCAGAAATTGATACAGGAATAAAAATATGCAAATATAATAATACTTTTCTCACTATCAGCATTTCTTATAAATCTTTTCTTTTAATTGTCCTGTTATTGTTAATCTTAGTAGTAAGTGAATAAATGAAGAATATTGGGTCTGACAAAAAATAATAATAAAAGATGGTAAAATAATTCACTAGAGTATAAAGCTAGGAAGTAAGTCAACACCAAACATATGACATAGGATAATTATATCAATGCCCAGAGGATGATTAGTTTTGTTTAAAGTGAACTCGGAATTTTAATACAAAGAGGTAAATAAAACTTTACAGATATAATTAAGACTAAATACTCTGGGACTCACAAATGAAATACAGTAATGAAAGTAATACAAAATGAAAGGAAAAGGCAAATAAATGTGTATATATGTATGTTTATTATATATGTATATATATTTTATAGATCTGTATATGTGTTTATAAGTATATTTCATATATATGTTAGTGTTTGTGCACATACACCCACATTTTATATCTTTATATATACCAGTGTGGAACTTCAATAAATATTTATAAAATAGCTAGTAAGTAGAGAATGACCAGCACAAAGATAAATATGAAACAGTCATTGCCTTTGGGGAGCTTATATTCTTTTGGGGGGAGGAATAATTGTGGAGAAGAGCATTTACATGAGGACAAGGGAAAAGAACTAGAAGTTATAACATTGTGAAAGTGTATTAGGGACTACCTTACCAGCTAAAGGAAATAGAAAGTATTTTCTTATTATAAAACTGAATTGTTGACAAGATAGAGAGGAAAGACTTTAATTCAAATTTTGTGAGAACTCATATTTTTGAGCCAGAAAATCTGAAAAATCCTTGTTTCACTTTGCTGATAACTTTATTTTTTCAGTAAGAGAAAGTGATGAGGGATAGTGATCATCTGAACTTAAATTGAAGCACATGGAGGAATTTATTTCCAATATGGAAGATGTGAGATACTTGAGAGAAAGTGATCCCGCCATTATAAAATTTATGATCGACAGAGAGGGAAATTCTGACCATATTCAATGATATATCCTAGAACAATTATGTCAAATTCAAATAGAAACAATGGGCCACTAAACCACAGGAAAATATCACTATAAGCCAAATATTTTCTTAAATAATACATATTAATATTATCTATAGTTTATCATGTTCTTATTTGTTTTGTTAAATATTTCTCATTGCATTTTAATCTGGTTCAGACCTCAGTTGAGAATATTATGGACTACATGCTGCCCATGGGCCACATGTTTGACATTTCTGGCCCAGAATATAAGAAATATAAGAATATAAGAAAACAATTTTTTTAAAGTTCAGAGAAAAACTAAATATGATCCCCTGATCTGAAACTCTGAAAGAGATTATAAACTAAGAGGGCTAAGCCTCTCTAAAATGCTATTTGGATAGTACAATATCACCAGATTCCTATAGAGGAAAAAAGAGGAAGTATCTAAAGTGATATGTACTTTCACAGAAGTTCAGAGGAATAGAATGACTTCAACTTAAGTCTTTCTTTGATGACCATCCATTCTAAACAATCCAATCTATGAAGACTGAGTTAGCACCCTGGATACCTTAGAATTAGCCAGAGTCAGAATAAGCAAAAGTCCTTGGTCTTTATTCTTGGTCTTTAAGGGTAGAAGTGAACAGGAAGGACGCAGGAACTTCCTTCTCTTCCTCTACTGCCAAAGTGATCCTAGCTTGTCTTATTCCACCCCCCTAATTCTTCCCACAATTCTCTGTATACACCAAAAGATTGAACCAGCCCAGAATAGTGGAAAGGGCCATTTTCCAAGTATATGCTAATAGAGTATTCTCCAATCAGTAGTTAGCCTTAAATGCTTGGTTGTCCGACCTCAGAGCATCAACTCAGAGTTTCAGCCCTTTACACCAATCCTTAAACATTTTTTAAAATATCTTCTGTATGTAAGGCATCTCTATTGGTAACAAGAAGAAATGAAAATAATCTCTTTCCTAATGGAGCTTACACTCTAATGTTCTACTGGAGTTATCCAATATGTAAAAAACTAAGTATACATGGAATAGCATGAGAATGAAGGAAAAACCATTAACACATAAAAATATCAAGGAATCAGAGCATATCTTATCTATGGAAAATAACATTTAGGCCAAGCCTTGAAGGAGGCTATGGATTCTAAGAGAATGAGGTGGGAGAAGGAGTACATTCTAGGCATAAGTAACATAAGAAGGCAGAAAATAGGCTGCTAAGTTTAGGGAACCTTTAGTAGACCAATTTTTCTAGTATGTAGAGTGTGTAAAGGTCAATAATTTACAATAAGCCTAGAAATGTAGGCTGGAGCTTTTTGTTAAGAGTTTTAAATGAAGTCAAATAAATAAAATTTTATGAAGTGTCTCCTGATATTGTTATTATTTGTTCAATTATATCTGACTTTTCATTAACTCCATGGATCATAGTATGCCAGGTCCTTCTTTCCTCCACTATTATCTTGAAGGCTGCCCAAATTATACATGTTGCTTCCATGACAGTATTTATCCATGTCAACCTCTGCCATTCTCTTTTCCTTTTGCCTTCAATCCTTCCCATCATCTTCTTATTATGTGGTTAAAGTAGTTAAACTTTAGTTTTAGTATTAGACTTTCCAGTGAATAGTCTGAATTAATTCATTTAAGTATTGATTGATTTGACTTCCTTGCTCTCAAAAACCTTCTTCAGCATGATAAATCAATAGTGTTGATTCTGTGATGCTCAGTTTTTCTCATATTCTGACCCTTATGGCCATAAATTGCTACCAGAAAAGCCCTAGCTCTAACTATATGAACCTCTATCAGCAAGGTCATGTCTCTGCTTTTCAGTATGCTGTCCAAATTTTCCATAACTTTCTTTCCAGGGAACAAGCATCTTAATTTCATAGTTGCAGTTACTGTATGTAGTGATCTTTGAACCCAAGATTATAAAATCTGGCACTGTTTCCATTTCTTTTCCCTTCTATTTGCCAGGAAATAATTGAACTACTTGCCAGGATTGTTTTTGTTTTTGTGTGTTTGTTTGATGTTAAACTTCAAGTCAGGTTTTCTACTCTCCTCTTTTTATCCTCATCAACAGGCTTCTTAATTGTTCTTCACTCTCTGTGATCTGGGTGTTATTATCTGCATATCTGAGATTGTTGATATTTCTTCCACCAATGTTAATTCTGGCATCTAAGGCATGGCATTTTGCATGATGTTCTATACATATTAGTTAAATAAGATGACAGTATATAGCCTTGTCACACTCATTTTCCTATTTAAAACTAATTAATAAATTCTAACTGTTGCTTATACAGATTCCTCAGGAGACAAGTAAGATGATTTGGTATTCCCTTCCCATCTCTTTGAGGACTTGCCTATTTTGTTGTGATTCTCACAATTAAAAACAATGCAGTCAATGAAACAAATGTTTGGGTTTTTCTTTTCTGAAACTCCCTTGCTTTTTTCATAATCCACTAGTTGTAGACAATTTGGTCTTTAGTTCCTACACCTCTTCAAACACCAGTTCCTCTTCTGGCAATTCTCACTTAACATATTTCTGAAGCTTAGCTTTCAGAATTTTAAGCTTAATCTAACCCACATGTGAAATCAGTGCAATTGTTTGGTAATTTGAACATTTTAGGATCTTGCCCTTCTTTAGAGTTGGGATGCAATATGACCTTTTCAAATCTGGTAGCCGCTATTGAATTTTCCAAATTTATTATCATATTGATTATAGAACTTTAGTAGCATTGTCTTTTAGGATTTAAAATAGTTCAGCGGGAATTCCATAACCTCCTCTAGTCTTATTATTAGCAATGCTTCCTAAGGCCCATATGATTTCATTCTCCAGGATGTCTGGCTCTAGATTAATAGCTACCATAGTGGTTATTACTGATGTTAAGACCTTTCTTGCACAGTTCTTTTGTGTACTCTTGCCACTACTTAATCTCTTTTGCTTCTATCAAGTCCATATCATTTTTGTGCCCATTTTTATTATACTCATTTTTACATAAAATATTCTCTTGTTATCTAATTTTCTTGGAGAAATCTCTTGGTTTTCCCATCCTATTTTCTATAACTTTGAATTGTTCATTTAAGAAAAAACTATCATTATTATTCTCTGGAATTTTGCATTGAAATATGTCTTTCCTTTCTCTTTCCCCTTTATTTTCCTGATTTCCTCAGCTATTTGTAAAGCTTCATCAGACAACCACCTTGTTTCCTTTTTTCTTTTTCTTTGGAATTTTTTTGTTGTGCTTCCTGCACAATATTGCCAATTTATCTCCATTGTTTTTCAAACACTCTACTAAATCAATTCCCTTAAATCTATTCATTACCTCTACTTCATAAGAGATATTTATTTAGGTCATGCCTATATGGCCTAATGGTTTTCCCTTCTTCCTCCAATTTGTCTGCATTTTGTAATAAGAAACTCATGATCTATGTTATAGTGAACTCCAGGTCTTGTTTTAACTAACTATATAGAGCTTCTTAATCATTGGCTGTAAATTACATCAGACTGATTTAGATTTTTACCATTTGGTTATGTCCATGTATAGAGTTGCCTTTTGGATTATTGAAAAGAGTTTTACTAGGACAAGTGAGTTAACTTGTCTAAACTAAACTTGTCTTGACTAAATTCCATTAATTTTTGTCCTTGTTCATTTTGTATTTCAAAGCCAAACTTGTCTGTTATTCTAATTATCTTTTAATTTCTTGCTTTAGCATTCTAATCTTTAAAAATCTTATTTTTATACAGAATTTTCATTCTGTCATTTTTGAGACTATATTCCAGTACTGCTTTTCTCAGCATTTTATTAATTATGAGAACTATTCCTTTTCTTCTAAGGGATTCTTCTGGCACATGTAATGATCTGAATTAAATTCCCCCATCCCCAATAAAATGTCAATGTTTAATCTTTCCATCTCCTGTTTGGCCACATCTAGCTTAGGTTCAGAGATCTTGCATTTCAGGTTCCTGTGCTGTATTTTCTTTATAACATTGGACTTTCCTTTCCTTAACTGAGCTTCCTTTCAGCTTTAATTCAGTTGCTTCATTAGTACTAGAGCTATCTCTACTTGTCCTCTTGTCTTCTCCAATATCATATTGGACACCTTTCAACCTGAGGGATTCATATTCCTTTTTTTTTTTAATAACTTTTTATTGACAGAACCCATGCCAGGGTAATTTTTTACATTATCCCTTGCACTCTCTTCTGTTCTGATTTATCCCCTCCCTCCCTCCATCCCTTCCCCCAGATGGCAAGCAGTCCTATACATGTTAAATAGGTTACAGTATATCCTAGATACAATATATTGTGCAGAACCGAACAGTTCTCTTGTTGGGAGAATTGGATTCAGAAGGTATAAATAACCCGGGAAGAAAAACAAAAATGCAAGCAGTTTATATTCATTTCCCAGTGTCCTTTCTTTGGGTGTAGCTGCTTCTGTCCATCCTTGATCAATTGAAACTGAGTTAGATCTCTTTGTAGAAGAAATCCACTTCCATCAGAATACATCCTCATACAGTATCGTTGTTGAGGTATATAATGATCTCCCGGTTCTGCTCATTTCACTTAGCATCAGTTCATGTAAGTCTCACCAGTCCTCTCTGTATTCATCCTGCTGGTCATTTCTTACAGAACAATAATATTCCATAACATTCATGTACCACAATTTACTCAACCATTCTCCAATTGATGGCCATCTATTCATTTTCCAGTTTCTAGCCACTACAAAGCTGCCACAAATTTTTTGGCACATACAGGTCCCTTTCTCTTCTTTAGTATCTCTTTGGGGTATAAGCCCAGTAGAAACACTGCTGGATCAAAGGGTATGCACAGTTTGATAACTTTTTGAGCATAGTTCCAAACTGCTCTCCAGAATGGCTGGATGTGTTCACAATTCCACCACAATGTATCAGTGCCCCTGTTTTCCCACATCCCCTCCAACATTCCGCATTATCTTTCCCTGTCATTCTAGCCAATCTGACAGGTATGTAGTGGTATCTCAGAGTTGTCTTAATTTGCATTTCTCTGATTAATAATGATTCGAAGCATATTTTCATATGGCTATAAATAGTTTTAATTTCTTCGTCTGAGAATTTCTGTTCATATCTTTTGATGGATTCATATTCCAATGTATTTTGTTTTATGATTTGAGTTTTATCCATGAAGTTTTCTTGGAAAATATAATAGATTAGTTTTCTATTTCCTTTTTCAGAGGATCCCCTTTTGGAAAAAAAGAAAAAGAAAAACAAAACAAAACAAAACAAAACAAACAAAACAAACAAACAAAAACCTCTTCACTGGTCATCTTGGGTAACCCTGCACATAATAGCTCATAGTTTCAATGAGCTACACAAATCTTCTACCACAACAAGGTAGTGATGAGAAAGGAGAAGGTAGGGATTCTCTCTGTTTATTATTTCCCATTTATCCTGTATATAGTAGTATATTCATTTGTATGTCATCTTCCTCATTAGACTGTAAGTCTTTTGAAGGCAAGGACTGTCTTTTACCTCTTTTAGTGTCCCTAATACTTAGAAATGAACAACTAGATGCTTCAGTGGATAGAGTGCTGCACCTGAAATCAGAAAGACATAAGTTCAAATCTGACCTCAGACATTGCTAGCTATATGATCCTGGACAATCATTTAACCCTGCATACCTCAATTTCCTCATCTACAAATTGATATCTTTGCCTGAGAGAACCCCAAATGGGGATCACAAAGAGTTGAACATGACTGAAACAATTGAACAACAAAAACACAGCACATTCCCTGGCATATAGTAGGCACTCAATAAATCTTTATTGATTAATATGGCAGAGAGGCAATTACAAATAGTACAAATGGATATATAAAATTTCAAAAATGCTAATGTATGATTTGCTCATGTCTTTTTATCTCTTTCCCAGACTCTTTCTTATTTGTACTTTTCTTCATGAACTCTGACTTAGAGCCACTGTTCCTTGCTGTTCCTCAAACACTATATTCCATCTCTTGATTCCAAGAATTTTTAATGTAATGCCTGAAATGCTTTCCCTCCTCATCTCCCTCTGCTATCTTCCATTCCTTCTTTTGGGTCTAAAGTCCCATCTTCTGAAAAAAAGCCTTTCCTAGTTTTCTTTAATGTCAGTGCCTTCCCCCTAAAACTACCCCAATTAATCCTGTATGTGTCTTGGTGATACCTAATTATTTGACTATAAGCACATAGGCAACAGAGATTATTTACAGGGTGGAGGTGAGAAGTGTCATTTTGTATCCTAAGAAGTACAGTGTCTGGTTCCTGAGAAGGATTTAGTAAATGCAAGTGCTAACAGTAATGCTACATGGTCTGACTAGTTTTGTTACATAGAAGAGATTCAATATGGGGTGAGTTAGTGAACTGACAGTAATCAAAAAAAAAATAGTTGTCAGAAGAAAGCACAAAAAGTATATAAATAGGGCAATTTTGTTTCTATCTTTTAAAATACTTTAATTGTAATAATCTATTACCAGCACTGCCTTCTTGATTTGACGTGAGTTCCATCATGTTTTAGCACTGTTTTCACATAAAAATTGTTATAGTCATCATTTATATTATCCTTTTGGGGTTGCTTTTTCTAGTATGCAGATTTCACATGCTGGTTCCCCATGTTTCTTCAGATTCTTCATATTCATCATTTCTTATGATGAAATAATATTTGTTGCAAGATTCACCTCACCTACTGATTGGATATGCAACGTGAATGAAGAATAAAAAGAGTCAAGTATAATGCCAAGTTTATGAACCAGGGACATTGAAGGAAAGATTGAACCACTGACAGAGAGAAAGAATTCTGTTTAGAAGGGGGAAGATGGGGCAAGGAGAAATAATGAGCTCAGTTTGGGATTTATTTAGTTTAATATGCCTCTGAGATGCCCTGTTTGAAATGTCTACTTGGCAATTAACACAAACTAAAATCCAGGGGAGAAATTGGGACTGGACATGAACACCTGATGTATACCTCCAGATATAAAGATAGAGAAATAATCATAGAAATAGATGAAATAGATAAGTCATCAACATAGAAGTGACAGTTAAATCCATGGGATCTAAAACTACTAAGAGTAAGAGTTTGGGGCAAGAAAAGAAAAAAGGACAGAACCCTTTGAGGTATACCCAATTAGAAAGTTTGATATGAATTATGAACCCACAAAGGAGGCTGAAATCGAACCTTTCATGTAGAAAAGAAAAGTATTAGGAGAAAGCATATTTAAGTGAAGATAAATAACCATTTCAAATGCAACCTCTAAGTTGAGAAACCTAGTCAAATAAGGAATGAGCAAATATTTGGCAACTAAAGGATGATTATTATCTTTAGAGAGAAATGCTTTGGTTACATGAGGAGGTCAAGAACCAGATTATCAAGGTTTGATGAGAGTTAGAGGAAAGAAAGTAGATTCAATGAGTGTAGACAGTCTTTTCAAGGAGTTTGTCTGAAAAAAGGGGAGATGGAGAACTATATCTAAAGTCAATGGCAAGGTCTAGTGAAGGCTTTTTTAATTATTATTATTTCTTTTTTAATTTGGAACTACCTGGGCATTGCTTAATAACAGTAGGAAAGAAACTAGCAGGCAGGAAAAAGTTGAACTTTAGAGACAACAAAGAGGGAAAAATCAGTTGGAGAAAATGAGAAGGGATCAAGGATATTTAGAGAGGAAGTTACTAACCAAAAGAGATAGGCTACCTCATTGTAAGAGACTAGGGGAAAGTTGGAAAGAGTGAGAAATGATGTCAGGTGATTTTGAAATGAAGACAAAGAGAGAAAAGGGAGCATAAATTGAATGATCTCATTTTTTTGTTTTTGTTTTTATTTTTCAGAAAGGTCAGAGGTAAGTCCTCAACTGTGGAAGAGGAGAAGGGAAAAAAAAGCAATGGCAGAAAGGGAGGCCAGTGCTATTGTCAGGGCTCTTAGGCTCTATCATCTTGAGCTGTCAAGGTCTGAAGAGAGATGATTGTTGAAATGGAATAGTTGTTTGATTGGCACATTAACTCCTGTCTCTCACTGATGGTACCGTGCTCCTACAATTGGTCTTGCTTTTCTGATTCTTTGCATTAATTGTGTGTGTGTGTGTGTGTGTGTGTGTGTGTGTGTGTGTCTGTGAGATTGTGTTGTGTTTTATTTTGTTTTTGTTTTTGAGGAGGAGGATTCTGGAGGGAGGGGGTATGATTGGCCCATTCTCTATAGGGATTTCTTTCCTGGAGATAAGAAATAGGGTAGAAATGGGATGAACAGAGTTGTAGGGGATGCTATTCCTGGGATTCTAGCTTACCTTGATTTGGGGAAGGACTGAATTCAAAAGCATCCCTAGAAACTTCCTAGCTGTGGCACTATAAAATGGGGATTCTTGTCAAAAAATGGAGATAATAGTACCAAGCCCTAGAATTGTTACGAGGATCAAGTGAGACAGTAATCATTATGTGCTTAGTACAGTGCCTGCCACATGGCAAGCACCATATAGATGTTAGCTATTAACTTGGTTGTGGTTGTTACTACATCCCCATCTATAACAGCTGGTCAGTTATTGGTATTGATGGAGCTAAGGAAGGCATAGTTCATTCTCCATATGGATTACTCCCCTCCATTATAGCTGTGGGGGTCAGAGAAGAAGCAAGACAGGCCATCAGAATATACCACTATTTTCAGAGCTCTTGGGTTTATATTGATGAGGTCCTGACTAACTAAGTGTAGTTGGCAGAGGACTAAAGTATTGATGTAATTACTCTTTGAAACCTTCCCTGAGGAAGAGTACTGATGGGGATCAGTACCTCATAGTCCTACCCCCTGTGGAGGTTCTGGGTAGCTCCACCTTGCTATGTCTAGTCTGAAATCCAAGTTATGTCAAACCCCTAAGGTTAAATTTTCCCTATGAATCTGTCCATGGCTCATGCCATCTTTTTTGAACCCCTTTGGGTTATCCCCCACCATAGTACTCTGCTTTGCAGTGTCTTTATTTTCTTCCTTCCCCTATGCTATAACATGTCTGTCCTCTCAACCCCTACCATGAGTCTATTCTTTCTTCTAAGGTGCTAAATCCCTTTTTGGTTTTAGCCTGCCAGCTAAGGGCATACTCCATCCCCATGGGGTGTTCTCTTTTTTCTGTCTAATTGTGAGTTCCACAACAGAACATGTCTTTTCCATCATTAATTGTTAAAAATCCCTTTCCTTGCTAACTAATGCTGTCCCAACACTATTTCATATTTATCATTTCTGGTGTCTATTGAATCTCTTCATTTTGTCTGTTTAATCTCTTCAAAATAAACTTACTTTTTTTTTTTTCAAAGAGAATGGCCATTGTGAATTCTTCACATGATCAAACCCCAACATTTGGTGCTTACAATCTCATCATTTGGTGCAAATTCCAAACACATTATTTGGAACTAGAAATTGTTCTCCTAAATCATATCAATGTGTCTGATTAGAGTTGGTATTCAAGGTTTGGGTGGTAGTTTGATTCACCTAGCATATGTCATGGTAAATTTTCTCACACACATTTGTATGTATGCATGTGTATGTATAAAACCCTTCTCTAGAATGTAAGATCTCTGAAAACAAAAACTTTTCCTTATACTTTTTTCAGTCCTTTATAACTACACCTTGATTTATATGTTTTAAACATTCAAAAATCTTTTATCATTGAAAATTTCAGTTTTTTTTTTAATTTTGAAAATGTATTAAACATGATGTTTATGTTCTTTAACTACATAATGACATTTGCCTCACCTTATATAAATCTGGTTATCTTGACCAAACTATTCTTCTAAAATATTCTTTTCATATTTATTAACTTATTCAAGGAATCGGGAAAGAATACAGAAATTACACTTGACTGTAGAGGAAGATTAACAAACAATAGCATTGTTTTGAAAGATAGAGAGATCAGTATCTTTCAAAGGGGAAGTTGCATAACTCTATAATTTTATCTCCTCAAATTCCCCAGGAAAGATAATTCTACAATGGTAACAAGCCTGGCATTGCTCCAGAATGGAGTTCACTTTATATCCTGAAGCTACAAGGAGACTCCTCTGGGAAGCAGATGCCCCAAAAAATTGTTTATGACCAAAAAAGCCTTTGCAAAATGAACAGAGCAATGCAGAAAATTGCCAAGTCATTTATTAAAAGAGGAACAAAGGGAACAGAAAAATATTAAGAGTAGTTGCAAAAAGTCTGTCAAACACAGATGTCTTTTGCTGAAAACTCAGGCCACATCCTCTACATCTTGGGGGTGAAGAATGGTTTTTAGGAAGTCTCTTTTTTTCCCCTATGCCTCTTTATGCTTTAGATAATTGCCTTATATACATGTTCCTTTACAAATATTATGTATAGCCCTAGTCTTGCACCTGTAATTATCTAAATGGCATTTATTTTTATTTGCTACTTCTCTAAGAGCTATGAAGTCTCTGAAAAGACATAGAAGAAATAGTGATTTTCTGGTCTGTGATTACCATTTACTTCAGATGTTGACTAGTGTAGTACCAGTAGCTTGGCAAAAGGAGGTGTTAGTGGTGCTGTAATACCAACCACTTGATTTGTTTGTAATGAAATTTTAAAAATCATACCTTTCTGTGTTTTTTAACTAACATATGCCCCTACTAGGATCATATTCTTTGTGAATATATTCATCAGTAGAGTCTATCTTTCCTGTAATGGAATACTTTATACTTGATAGATATAATACCCATAAGATGTATTTGCATTATAATTTAAAAAAAAAAGTTTTCATTTTGTAATTAGACTCAATATATCTATATTACTAGTGCAATGTGGATATATTCACTGGTCCCAATTCAACCCATGAAAAGACATTTAATACTGACTTCCTATTAGGCAATATCAGGAAATCCTTTTTTTGTTCTTATGGTATATTCCCTTTAATGTTCTCACTATCACTACTTGCTCTTTAGATGATGCTTTGAGATCTTTTCATTTTCCCTTTCCTACTCCCCAAGAGTGTGGGCATATATAAAATAAAAATCTCAGTTCAACTTAACATTAAAGTACTGCTCCACCTAGACACTAACAGCCTTGTATACCTCTACATGCATCCACAAACTTCATTTATAACAACAGAATTAAACAAAGTGTATTAACTATTCTTCCTTTTCTTTACTTTCTTTTGGTATTTGTCTTATTTTGAGAAAATTAGAATTACATAATCAAAAAGCAATAAATATTATATTGAAAATAAAGAAAATGGCAAATTAACAAATACCTTTCAAGAATTGAATATATATAATATGCATCTATATGTGTATTTATATTTGTGTG
Source organism: Antechinus flavipes (assembly GCF_016432865.1). Taxonomy (NCBI): domain Eukaryota; kingdom Metazoa; phylum Chordata; class Mammalia; order Dasyuromorphia; family Dasyuridae; genus Antechinus; species Antechinus flavipes. The sequence continues at coordinate 153,066,755 of NC_067402.1, forward strand.
TATATATGTAATGCATGTGTATATAGACATACACACATATATACACATACACACATATATAAATGCTCAAATGGTGACTAGTGACACTTTTTCAGAATGAAAATAGTCCTACTGAATCAAAATGAAAATTAGAAACATGTATACTACATCATATTTTTTAATTTTTTTAATTTTCCCATTGTGATGTATTCTTTGATTTATAGCTTTATGCTTATATTAGCTCATAAATACATACATTGAGAATGATAGTTTTACTTGATTTCTAAATTCAATTTTCACAATAACTGTTTTTCTAAGTTGAAATGCCTTTATAATTAAAAAAAACTAGATATGTTATATGCTGGAGAAAATATTTTGTGGTTGTGAAAAAAACAAATGTGACAGAAGTTGCTGTGCCTCACACAAAGAAATCTTTGAAAGACAAACACACACCAAAAATTTAATTTTTAACAGGAGCAAGATTTAATCATGATATCTTTAATATCAAGAATGATTCCCAAATAATGTGTTTTATATTAACCAAATGACACCTTACACTTTTTTAAAAGCAGTCCAGCAACCTCTGATATTCATAATTCAAAAAATATAAGCAGACCTTTCAGACTTCACTGAATTTATTAAAATTTGGCAGAATGCCTGAAAAAAGTTTCAAAATGAAGTTTAAAATTGGAAAGAAAAATAACCTCTTAAAATGAACCAGCAGAGCATATGTAAGTTGTGTCTATACTGGTGAAATAAAGCCCTTTTTGTGCTTATCTATCATCTAATACTTCTTCCTTTTTAAAATAAAATTTCTTTAAAGTAAGTATTCAAATTAGATTTATAGCACTCTGTTTCTCTTCATTCTAGCAGATTTACCAAACTGTATACTCAATAGATACCATGGAATTTTAGGATGAAGGTAGTTGTCTGACTTTTAACAATATGATGCTCTTCAATGTTTTGATAGTTTTTTTTATTATCCATAAAGTTAAATCCAAAACTTGGTTGCTTATTTTACCATGTATTAGGCTTCCTTTAAGCAAACCTCTCTTCTGTGTTTGATTAGAATGTGGAGGTTGCCCTGGATTCTTAGAGATTATGTAAGAATACTAGCTCTCTTAGGGCCTACCAAGTTGGAAAGATTTCTAGTACAGGCCCAGGAACAGATCATATCTGTTTTCCATGGGCCACCCTCAGAAAGCTTCATCATCAGACTGTCTACTGAGTGATGAAATTTTTTGGCCACTTTGACTTTCAAATATCATCTTCTACATTGTAGAATGACTCTTAAAATGGATTTGTGGAGTCAGTACCCACACTGATGAAATCATATGTTCTCAACTATTAGATTATAATTTAAATATAATTCATGCTAAAAATAAAAGGAAATGATAAATTTAAAAATATCTTTCATACATTAAGTTGGAATCTTATTATCACCTAGTTTTGCTCACTCATACTTCTATTTCATTCCATTTCAAGACAATATTCTTGGTGCTATTACTATAAAGATAAATATAATACATATAAAGGACATCTGGAACATGCATAGAACCCATCAACACTCCAAGATGATGCAGTTCCCCACATGGCAAGAGCTGAGATAGCTACTTTCTGAGCAGTTGTGGAATGGAATAGCCTTGGGGAAACTGGAACATGTGTAGAAATTCTATAACTTGTCTACTAACTACATGATAGATAGCTGTCTTCTTGACTGGCTGAAACTGTGGAACCAATAAATGGTGTTATTGGTTTTAGTAAGCCTCAGCCTATCTCATCTCATTGATCTGATCCAGGGCAAAGTTTTATGGCTTCCCCTCCCACACCGGAATCTGGGTCTCTGTCTGAGCAACAATAGATGATACTAGATGAAGGTCTTATCAGCCAACTAAAAGCTCTGTTAGTTCATATGATGAAACTGTATGTTCCTCTTTGCTCTCAGATTCCTGCCATGGTTATTTTTTACAAGTCTGATAGATACTAGAACTTAACCCTATTCTTTTCCTGGGGCTAGAGACATACCTCTATTTTTTCTTCCAACTGCTCTCCTCCTTAGAATGTTGTTAAGAGCTTCCCTAACAAGTAACAGCACCTCTATATGCAGCTCCATTTCTCAGTCTGCCCAGGATTTGTGACCCAGGATTGTATAGTGGACCACAAAGCTACTACTTGGCACCTTTCCCCTTCATGGTTTCCTGAGATAATTCTATTGGTCCTTACCATAGGTTTAGGATTTAAGTGTGTCAAGACAAGAATCCACTTGTCCTGGTTCAAAGCCTCTCTTTGGACATTGGAATACTATACATGGCATATTCCTGACCTAACAGTTCCCCAATATCCAATATCTATCTCCCTTTTCTCAGCTAGGATTGACAATGACTTTTTCTGGTTTTCTCAGACAAAATTAGGTCTGATATATTTTCTATATCTGTTTGAAGGGGTTTGATAGTTTAGCTAAACTGCTTTGTCCACTTTGCCATTTTGATTCTACCTGGTAACAAATTTTGGAGAGTCTTTAATGCCTTCAATTTTCATTCAAGTATCAGAAATATATACTTTACTTAAAAAGAAATAGGGAGAAACTAATGATTTCTAAGTAAAGGGATGATATAATCAGAAAAATCCGTATGTGCAAAGACAGGATGTATTACAAAGGTAAATACAAAGACTATAGAATGAAAACTGGGAGACAAGAAGTCAAGTATATAAGTCTGGGTGAAGAGAGATAATATTCTGAAATAAAGTGGTTACAACTAAAATGGGAATCAAAATATAGATATAGAATTGAATATAGATATAAATTTTATTTTATTTTTAATTTATAAAATAAAGCAAGCATTTCCATAACATAGAAAAATAAAAATGATGATTGCACATGAAACTGCAAATGTATTCAATACAAACTTGCTATTTGTTTTAAATATATAATAAAATTATCCCATAAATATCTTTTTTTTTCCTTCTCCTTCCTACCCTAGAGAGGGTTATCATTAGACACAAATACATGTGTATATACACACATATATGCACATTTATGTCTATATATATGTATATTTATATACATATAGATGTAAAATTTTGCTTCTATTTATCAGTTATTTCTTTGAATGCAAATTTGTCTTTCTTCATGTGTACTTTATACTTAAGTTTGGGTATTTACAATAGTCAAAATTACCTACTCCGTCAAAGTTGTTCTTAAAACAATGTTTCTTTTACTGTATACAATATTTTCTTGGTTCTGTTCACTTTACTCTTCATTAGTCTATGCAAATCTTCCCATCTTTTCATGAGATGATTGATCTCATCATGTCTAATTTTTCTTGCTATCTTTGTGCAAAGTTCTATGGCTTCTAACTGTTAAAGAAGTTTAAGTGCTCATTTCTTAAATTTTGGTTCCCAATGTCCTAGATGCCCCATACTATTTATAGCTCCAGATGCTGTGATGGGGACTAGAAGATAAGAATTCTTAGAGATGTCAGACATAAATAAAATTTAACAAGATAATTGTGTGGAAGGGAAAACAGAATCTTAAATATTGGATAAAATGTTTATTTCAACTCAGTCATTTGTAAGTTCTTCTCCTAATCTCCCTATGATAAAAAATCTTTTATTTAAAACATACTAGAAAAAAATTAAAAATATATGAGGACTATGTTAAATGTTAGGCATATCTTTTTATACTAGCAGATATGTTGAACATGAATTATAATTATATATATATATGCAACAAATAGAAATTTTTATCACAAAGAAAATTGTTTTTGTCCTTGCTACTGAAAAACTAACTTCAAAATGACCTGTTTCTGTGATATTTTGGAAAATAAACATATTGGCCAAAGACTATGATTCACAGTTTTATTTAAATATTAGTTTTATATGTTAATATATTTATATACATATGTGTTATGTTATATTTTATCTTGTAAATAAAGACAAACCAGCAACTTTTTTTTTCAGTTACTACAAATTTTTTCAGAATAATTTTGGCAAGGAAATATTCCTACCTTTTAAAAATTTTAATTACAAATACTTCAGAATAAAATATAGTGAAACAAAAATTAATAATTAACATTACTTAGTTTCCATTAAAATCTGTATAAATTAAAGAAAAATAGCAAATCTGTTTTTTCTTCTCCTAAGATCTTCTCTGTCCAAATTGTAGCATTGGAATTGGGCTGTCCATAAGGATAAAGTAGATGATAGGTGATGGAGACAATGAAGATGCACTTGTCTGCAGAACAAGCAACTCCAGAAGACCTGGTTATTAAAGGCAAGTCTATATACTTAATAGGGATACAAAGGCAACATAACAGCAAGCATTAAATGGGAATCTTGTCAATCAAGGGAGTGGCTTCAGGGACTTCAATGGTGGGAAGCTCGTGGATGGAGAATGAGATCTCGGTTATCTGCCAATGGAAGTAGGCAGAGTTCAGTCAAGCAGGTGGCAGATGACAAATTCTGGAAGTCTGGCACCTTACAATTAATGACAACTCAGTCATAAGAGAGAATGTAGGTTATACTGACTTCCCAGGAGAATTGATGGAAGTATTAAACAGAAAATAGCAGGTAGGCATAGATGAATAATCCTAAATTTTAGATATGATATAAACTGGATATGAGATTTTATAGGAGGCCAGCAGCCAAGGTAGCAGGACAACCATTATGGATGCATGATTTCTAATTATCATGCATTAATAGGTAGATTAACTTGCAGGGACTGAAGGTGGTTAAATAGCATTGAGGGGAAAAATACTGAAGTAGGATGCCAAATCAGTCTTTTTCATTAGTTTTTATTCCTTTAGCTTACCATCCTGTATAAGCATTTCTCTTTACTACAATTCAATGGATTTTAGTTAGTCTAGGACATACATAAAGCTTAATCTTTCAACTATCTCCCTTGACCAAACTATACTAGTCCAGTCCTTCCTACACATGACAGCCCTTTAAATAATGAGGACATCTATTATGTCCATTCTGAATCTTCTCTTCTCCAGGCCAATCATAATTATTTCCTTCAACTAAACCTCTTATGACATGGACTTAAGACCCTTCTCCTATGCTAGTTACCCTCTGGAAATTCTTCATATCAATAATCTTCCTAACTTGCAGCACCCAGAAATGAACATATAAGATCCAACAAAGGTAGTATATGTGGTATGATAACCTCCTTATTCCTAGAAATGACCCCTTTTAATGAAGCCCAAGATTGCTTTAGAATTTTTTCAGCCATCTCATCGCACATCTTGTATTAAGCTTGCATTCTATTAAAACACCCATATTTTTTGTAGAGAAATTGCTTTCTTTTATTTATTTATTTATTTATTAATAACTTTTTATTGATAGAACGCATGCCAGGGTAATTTTTTACAGCATTATCCCTTGCATTCACTTCTGTTCCGATTTTTCCCCTCCCTCCCTCCACCCCTTCCCCCAGATGGCAAGCAGTCCTTTACATGTTGAATGGGTTGCAGTATATCCTAGATACAATATATGTGTCAGAACCAAACAGTTTTCTTGTTGCACAGGGAGAATTTAATTCAGAAGGTATAAATAACCCGGGAAGAAAAACAAAAATGCAAGCAGTTTATATTCATTTCCCAGTGTTCTTTCTCTGGGTGTAACTGTTTCTGTCCATCTTTGATCAATTAAGGCTCTTTATCGAAGAGATCCACTTCCATCAGAATACATCCTCAAACAGTATGGTTGGTGAGGTATATAATGATCTCCTGGTCCTGCTCATTTCACTTAGCATCAGTTCATGTAAGTCTCGCCAGTCCTCTCTGTATTCATCCTACTGGTCATTCCTTACAGAACAATAATATTCCATAACATTCATATACCACAATTTACTCAACCATTCTCCAATTGATGGACATCCTTTCATTTTCCAGCTTCTAGCCACTACAAACAGGGCTGCCACAAACATTTTGACACATACAGGTCCCTTTCCTTTCTTTAGTATCTCTTTGGGGTATAAGCCCAGTAGAAACACTGCTGGATCAAAGGGTATGCACAGTTTGATAACTTTTTGAGCATAGCTCCAAATTGCTCTCCAGAATGGCTGGATGTGTTCACAATTCCACCAACAATGTATCAGTGTCCCTGTTTTCCCACATCCCCTCCAACATTCCCCATTATCTTTCCCTGTCATTCTAGCCAATCTGACAGGTGTGTAGTGGTATCTCAGAGTTGTCTTAATTTGCATTTCTTTGATTAATAATGATTCGGAGCATATTTTCATATGTCTATAAATAGTTTCAATTTCTTCATCTGAGAATTGTCTGTTCATATCCTTTGACCATTTATCAATTGGAGAATGGTTTGATTTCTTATAGATTAGAGTCAATTCTCTATATATTTTGGAAATGAGGCCTTTATCAGAACCTTTGATTGTAAAAATGTTTTCCCAGTTTATTGTTTCCCTTCTAATCTTGTTTGCATTTGTTTTGTTTGTAGAGCAATTGCTTTCTACAAGATTCTCACATATTATAATTGTGAATTGATTTTTTTTTTGTCTCAGAGTGCAAAGACTTTAAAGCTATATTTGTTGAATTTCATAACTTTAGCCTAAATCTTTAGTCCAAACATGATAATCTCATGACCCTATTGTAGAATATGGATCACAAAACTCCAGTCTGGAGCCTGAAGTAGATTAATATCTAATAGGGAAATATATAACAAAATGAATAAAAATCCAATGCAATATAGATAATGTGTAGTTTTCTAAATCAATATGTGGCTACAAGGACCTGTTTCTATTTGAGTTTGACACCATTGCTTTAACTTGATAAAATTTTTTGATTAATGACTCAGTCATCCAGAATGTAGGCCAATCTTCCTATATTAAGAACTTTGTGTTTTCTGCTAGTTTTATGAGCATATAATACATATTTTTATCTTGGTCATTGATTAAAAAAAAAAAAAAGTTAAACAGCACAGAGATAAACAGAACTATCCAGAATGTACTACTAAATATCTCTTGCTGTATTAACATTGATCCAGCAACTACTCTTTAAGTCTGACCATTCACCCACTTATAAATCCATCTGATTATATTATTTTCTGATCCATATTTCTCCAGCTGCTCCATAAGAATAGTTTGAGCTAATTTTATTAAGTCTTACTAAAATCTAACCAAACATATCCACAAAATTTCTCTTACTCGTTTAGTAATCCTGTCCAAAATGAAATGAGATTAGTCCGGAATTATCATTATTGATTATGCCATTTTGATTCTTTGTCTTCCCTGTCTTAATGTCCCCCAACTTATCTCTTTCAATGAGCTATAGTAGAATTTTCCCAGGGAAATAAGTCAAGCTCACTTTTTAAATCAAGATACTTTTCTTTTTCCAATCTTCTGGTATCTCTTGATTTTATGTGATCTCTCAGATAGTATTTGGTACGACTCAACAGTCACAGTTCTTTAACAAGACAAAAAGAACTCATTGTTCTACATGAATTGAATTTATTGAGGTCTGCTAGATGTTTTCTTATTTGTGTCATCATGCTTTCAACAGGGACTATGGAAACACTTAGAGTGGAAGCCTGTAGTTTCCTTGAAAAGACAAAATTTGTCTTATTCTATCCTCTACAGTATTAAGCATCTAATTAATTCTTAATAAATATTTACTGAATTGAATTCTGTTGAATTAAAAATATAGTTAGTTTGTATCTTGTGCTATTAAGTAAAGTATAGATTTAGAGCTTATTAGAAATAACTTTAGTCCATTGTTATTTGCCTATCATCTTGCTACACGAGGGAATTTGAAATCCTGTGCTTAACTGGATTCAGAAAGGACTTTAGATTCCAACAACAAAATGGGAGATACAAGGAGCAAAATAAAAGCATCTGATCTGAAGTCATTCTGTCACAAGCGTAGTCAAGCTGGAAGAGTTGGCTAGTGATGTAGGCCATCTGTTTTCCTCCCTCTGCTCCTTTCATGTTATAAAAGAAGATTTTTTTAAATAATAAGAATAATAAATACATTTAGTTGAACTATTTCACTATTACATTTTCTTTCTTGGTTAAACCACTTTCTACATTCATTTTTATAAAGTCAATCACAGTAGGAAGAATTATATTGGTCAGCAAACACATGAATAATTTGGTTTGTAGGAGCTCAGTTGCTCATGCCTCCTCTAAAAGTTAGCTTGCCAATATGACCATCATGTATTTTAATTTACCCAAAGAATGGTGAGCCTTGAAAGGATGAGCAATGCTTTGTATTTCTACCCGAGCTGAGAACATTATGACATTTTTAACAAGATAAAATATATCTTTACTTTGAAGCAAAATTAAGTAACTTAAAAGTAATCTAATTTTTAATTTTTAATCACTGTTAAATACTGATTTTTTTCCCCTTTCAAAGAAACTTACAGATTTTTTTTCTCTCTCCCCCTTCCTCTATTCCCCTCCTCTCTCTCTTCTCTCTTCTCTCTCTCTCTCTCTCTCTCTCTCTCTCTCTCTCTCTCTCTCTCTCTCTCTCTTCTCTCCTCTATCCCTCCTTTTCTTCCCCTCTCCCCCTCCCTCCCTGCATCATTCTTATCATAAAGTCATTGTTTTCAGTCTAAAATTCATATTTTAGATTAGTAGTAATAGTCATAAGAAGGATAAGACTGAAATTTATTTTACTTGGATAAAGAATTCCCAGATGAAGAAGCCAAATCTTTCTTTGTAATTTATAATCTTAGAGCTTCCTGGAATGTTAAGAGAGTTAGTGACTTGCCAAGTACCACAGCCAGTACCAGAGGTAAAACTTGAACGCAGATCTTCTTTATTTACGGTTACTTCTCTACCCACTATATCACACTGCCTTTCATGATGATAAGACATGAGAAATAATACTAATACATTGCATATATTTAGGGTATCCTAGTTCAATCTTAGGCTATTGGAGCTTAAAACTGAACTGGATTGGAACACACTGTATATAATTTATATTTTTATTGCTTTCACACAAGATGATCTTTGACTGCAACATTTCCATTTGTGATATGCAGATAACTTTACAATAGTAACATTTTATTAATAAAACCCTGTAAGGTAGAGAAGGCAAGTTTTATACTTAAGATTTAAATATGCTGAAACTAAGCAAAAGAAAAAGTGGATTAGTCAGTTACAAAATTGCAAAGTCATAACTAAAATCTAGTTGTTCTGATGTTTTCCCTAGTACTCTTCCCATTCTCTTGTACTGTTCTATTTGTACTAAATGATATCATCATCACCAAATTGTTATTTCAAATGCACCTGTTGAGAAATTTGCACTTGGGGAAGATCTATTTGTTGTCTAAGTGATATATTGTTGATAGCTGATTGCCATTTACCAAACTCATATTCCTCATAATAAGCTAGTCTTCCAGAGATCCAGGTTTATATAGTCAGATTGTCAGACTAGATATTCTGTTATGTGACCATCAATCACAGTTGATTCTTAATTTTCTCGTGAATAATTTTGGATGAAAGATCTGACCTACTAAAATTTATCCTCAATTTTTTTTTCTTTTAGAAATATGAGATATACACATGTAATTTTATTATCTATAGATACTCATAAAATGTAAGCTGAAATTTTTGCTTTAATATAAATTATCTGCTCAGTTTTATTCTAAAGCTAACTTTACCTAAGTGACATTCCATTGCTACTACCTCAAGGGATTTATGCTGTGATATTCTAATTTACTACTGGCAGAATGAGATTCCTAACTCCTTCATGTCTTGAAATTCATAGAGAAAATTAGAGGATGAGAATACTTCTACCAATGCAAACATTCACATTCTCAGAAATGCTGATTTTTGGAAAAGTACCAGAAACACTGGGAATTTGTGATATTAGACAGCTACTTATTATACAATATTTATATTATGCTATAATATTATACAACATTTTTCCAAATCCAAAAATATGTAAGAAACATTGGGAAATATAATAAGATGTAAATCTCATGTTTTATCAGAATTTATATTCTCTGCTAAGTTCATAAAGAGGGAGCTTTAAAAAATTGTTGTGCTTAGTTTAATCAATCTTCTTTCCACTACATAAAGTTTTTTTTTTTTAATGCAGTTTTTATCTTAATTTCTTTCCAGTGAATCCCTCTCCTTTTAAATGAATTGTTTACTTCAAATAATTTCTTGGATTTTTAAATGTCGCTTTCAAGGTGTTGAAATAGCCAACATTCTTCTTTTATTATTCCTTTAAGAAGACAACTTGGAAAGAGGTATAAAATGTACAACATTGAAAGGGAAACTTTATATCTAATGATGCTAAATGCATAAAGAATATATTTGCAATTATTTCATGCTTTTTGTGCAACTTGTGAATGAGGGGCATGTGGCTTTTATTTGTATCTTTGTGCTTATGCGCTATCAGGAAAAGTTAATAACATAGATCCCCATCAATTAAATAGTACCTAAAGGAGACCTTTGTGTTGAATTTGAAATCTACTTAAATATTCTGGATCAGAAAATCTCCACCAGTACCAAATCATGAAATCAAAATGTAAGTAAAAGATCAAAGACTTCACACAGCTGGGAGTGGTGGCTACTCAATTGACACCAGGCTTCTGAACTGAATGGTTAGCAAAACCATGTTTAATAATGGTGTTGAGTGTTGATATCACCCTGAATAGTGTGGCTTTGGAAATTTTAAAAGAAAAACATAGAGGGGACAGAGGCGGGAAAGGAAAAGAGAGAGGCAGAGGGGAAAGAGAACGGCTCTGTAAAAAACATTTGTCTTTAAAAAATATTAATAACCATTTTATCAAGGAAAAAATAAAGTTCCTATACCAACAAATGAATTTTGCAGGCAAATCTTCCAAATCTTTTCATAAAGACATTTTGATTTTTGAGCACAATTACTGGACACTATCAAGTAACCCTCAAATGACATCTTGACATGATATATATCATTAATTCTTGTCTTTAAATCAGTTAGACAAGTTCCAAATCATTTCTCAGGGATCAAGAGTGAATCATGTCATAGTTACAGAGGATTGTTTTCTGCATGGATTCTCCATTCGTGGAAACATTGCAAAGAATCTAGTGATAAATGAGAATAAAATTTCCTAGAATGAAAATATTATACAATATAATAGTGGATTGTCTCATATTTTTAAGTGTAGATTGTTCTCCCCTTTTCTTTATAGTGCCCTTTAGAGACTGTCTAGAATACATCTGGTGTTTGTTCTCTTGAACTAAAAATAACTAGTAGACCACCAGTAATTTAAATTGTACCCTGTTCCAAGGATGTCTGACGTGTGGTCCCTTTGGAAGAACTAATGCAGCAAACTGACTCTAAACCTGGAAATAAGGTTATGTAGACCAACAGAAGGATGCAATTAGCCAATATCAAGAATGTTACCTGCAAATTTCTTTCACAAATACTTACTAATTACATTGGCAAACCACTCTCATGCAGTTGCACACAGTGAAATAATAATGGTTATGGTGTTTAATTTTCAATTTGATCTCTTATTTTCTGGAATTATAGGGGAAGGAAATGTCACATTATGCTAATGGTTACCAGGCTACTAAAGAACACACACATTCAAATTGTTTATTTCTTAAGGCTTCTTTCTTAACAATCATGATGCAGTTTTCAGTATTCTTCTTCATAATCAAAGAAACATTTTAAAGATGTGAGGATATTTGTTGTTTTTTTTTAACCTTTTTCAAATTCTCAGCTTATTTACTATTGCTAGTTTTATAAAATAACTTTTATTTTATAAAATTATAAAGTAGTTTTATAAAATAGCCAGTAAAAAGAAGAAAATACATAATGAAATCAAAGAATCATAGAAATGAAAGGCACTTTGGAAGTCATCAGATCTTGTATATCCCTTATCAATAAGGAAACTGAAACTCAATGAAACAAAATAACTTAAATTGATGAATTATGCAAACTAGAAAAATCACCCAATCCATTCCTTTTATTTTGTAGATAAGGAAATTACATTTTAAACAGAGTTTAAGTGGCTTGCTCTAAGATACACAGATAGTGGCAAATCTGGGATAGTACAAGGTCACAACTAAGAAGAGCTGGCTGCAACAAATATGCCCAGGCCAATGCTCTTCTCCCATATGAAATCTATTCAATGAAATGATCTTGAAATGTAAGATAGGTGCTATGGATAGAGTACCACCTCTGGAATCAGGAACACCTGAGTTCAAATGTAACCACAGACACTAGCGATTCTGGGCAAATCATTTACTCTCTTTAGTTCAGCATCCTCAACTATCTAAAAAATAAAGATAATAATAGAACTGATCTCTTAGGGCTGTTGTAAATATCAAATCAGATATTTGTAAATCACTTGGAATAGTGCTTGGAATATAATGGTTACTTAATAAATACTTGGTCTCTTCCCTTTTCCTATATTATCTGAAAATAAAAATTTAAAACCAAAACAATTAGAAGATCAAATTATGTCATGTCAATTTTATTTGTAAATTCTATTGCAGCCCTGCTTAGGGAAATGTAACCTTTATTAAATGGTTAAGATAGAAAATTTCAAATAAAACAAAAAAATCTCTGCTAATTACATACTCTAAAGAGTATGTAATAATGATTTGTTCATATCTTGAAGGATTATATTTTTGCTTTTAGTCTGTCATAGTTTGTGATAAAAGGTTGTAAATTAGAAAACTATGAACATTTATTCGAGTTTGATATCCTATTCTATTTGATTCCACTGAGCTACATTTATGTGACTTTCTAATTCGACCTAGTGTCAGGAAAGAAAAAAATTCTTAGTTGGTCCAATGACCTACTTTCACATTCCAGTTATGACTGTATTTTGTGTAATCTTTGGTAGGAAGTACTCTTTTCTAGATTTCTTTCAATCTTATTTCCTAGTCTCTAAAATAGGACCAATAATATTTATCCTACTTTCCTCTTAAGGATTTCCTTTGATTATAGGGAAAGTTCTTAGTAAACCTTTAAGTGCTATAGATAAATGAATTTGAGGTCAACTAAGCTTGCAAAAATAATTTCATGACAAGAAAATAATTAACTTGGTCCACGGATAATGACTATTTTTTTTTTTTTTTGATTTGTAAATCAAAGACTATTTGTGATACATAAGAAAATGAGAAGTATGCTATAGGCAGTGTACTATAGTGGAAATAACAGAATATTAAGACTCCACAACTAGTACATAGGGTTTGTGAGACCCTGGACAAGTTATCTAACTTCCCATTGTACTTTGCAATTCTTTAACTAGAGATGTTTAAACCTTTGTATGTTATGAACAATCTGGTCATTGGCAGTCATTTGCCAGTCTGTTGACACCTATGGACACCTCAAAATAGTTTTAAATGCATAAAATAAAATACATGGAATTAAAAGGAAACTACATATTTTAATATCCAAAAGGCTGTTGTGTATGTAGAAAGATCTGAGTTAGATGTTTGTGTATATGAATAAGAGTCAAGTGTTTTCAAAAGAGCAAGGGAAATGAACTTTGAGAAAAGAACAATAGATTTGATAATTAACAAGTTTTTGGTAACTTTAAAAAACAAAGTATTTATTGAATTATGAAGTCAAAAGTCAGTTTTCAGATTGAAGAGATTGAAAGAGAAAGTGGGCACCACCAAATATGCATGGTTTTCTCAACATGTTGAACTGAGAAGAGAGGATATGTTGGACAATAGATAGTGAGGATGGTTAGATCAAATATGGGAGATTTTTTGTTGTTTTGTTTTGTTGTGGGTTTTTTTTTAATATTGGGCATTTTCATAGGCATCAGAGAAGCACTCAGCATACTGAGTAGGTTGAAGATAATAATGGAAGCAATCTTCTGGAGGAGATAAGAGGAGATGAGATCAAGAATAAATATACACTATACCCATCAATTGGAGAATGGCTGGGTAAATTGTAGTGTATGAATGTTATGGAATATTATTGTTCTGTCAGAAATGACCAGGAGGATGAATACAGAGAGGCTTGGAGAAACCTACATGAACTGATGCTAAGTGAAATGAGCAGAATCAGGAGATCATTATACACTTCAACAACAATACTAGATGAGGATCAATGCTGATGGAAATGGCTATCTTTGGCAATGAGAGGATCCAATTCAGTTCCAATTGATCAGTGATGAACCAGCTACACCAGAGAAAGGACACTGGAAAATGGATGTGTACTGCTTGCATTTTTGTTTTTCTTCCCAGGTTATTTTTACCTTTCTAAATCTGATTTTTCTTGTGCAACAAAAGATCTGTATAAATATGCACACATATATTGTATTTAAGATATAGTTTAACATGTTTAACATGTATGAGACTGCCTGCCATCTAGGGAAGGAAATGGAGGGAAGGAAGGGAAAAGTTGAATAGAAGTGATTGCAAGAGCCAATGTTGAAAAATTACCCATGCATATGTTCTGTTGATAAAAAGCTATAATAATAATTTTTTAAAAAGAATAAATTTACACTGACTGGTCTTGACAAAAAGAAAGGCCACCTCTTCATCTGAGACAGGAATGGAAGAAGACATAGTGGGGAAGTTATCTGATTGATGTGAGATGAGGAGGGAAAAAGAAGGAGCTCTTGTTGAATGGCTTCAATTTTTTCACTGAAATCTGAAGTGAAGGTCTTGGCTGAAATCATGGAGAAGAAAGTACTCCAAGAGACTTGAGGAATCTCTTGTTAGATAACTTGTAAAGAGAATGGTATGCCAAATATATAGGAGAGAGGGAAAAGGGAAGGAAGACAAACTAAAAATATTGTCTTGTAACACTGAAAGTCCAGTTTTGGATAACATGATTTTATCATAGACCAAATCAGTACAGTTGGGTGAGAAGAACACTGAAAGATCTTAGAAGTAATCCAAGATAAGGATTTGGAAAGATCTGATTACAGGAAGGCAAGAAAGGATTGAGATTGGGGAAGACAAGAAATGGCCTGGAGGAAAAGAAGCAAGTGAAATATGGAAGGAATGGAAGGCACATTAAAGAACAAGGAAAAAAGAATGTCATTAGAAAAGATAAGACATAAACAAAGATAAAGTTATAAAAAGATTATGATCAGATAAGGGAATTTCAAAGTTCATGAACATGGAAGTGAAGAACTTCTGGTAATAAGATCAAAGTTTTCACTGTGTCCTTAAGGAGTATAAGAATGAATATGCTAAGGAACTGGGAATTGAGTATTTGAGAGACCTTCAATATCTAATTTAAATACCCTCATGTAAGAATAGAAATTGGGGTGTAAATTATGAACCCAGGCCCAGAGGAAGAAAGGAAAATGTAGGTTGATAATGACTGCCAAGATCTGGATTCAGTAAATATTTGTGGGACTTTGGGAGCAAGGGCTTGAAATGGATGAGAGTAAAGGAGTGGATACTTCAAAATGACCTGTGGCATTTGTGCATCAGCTACCCAGGATTCAGAATCAATAAAGTGGTAAGTGATTGAGTAATAAGTCTAAGCACAGTATCACATATAGAGAGAAAGCAGTCCATTGAGAGAGGAAGGTCGTTAAATTATTTGAAGTTTTCCTTCAAGATTCATCTTTGTACCCTGGTTTGTGATAGTGTTCTCTGAGAGCTCAGGAAACTATACAATATAGACACAATAAATGCTTATGCAGAATAGAAAGAATCCAGCAGAACTATGGACTAAGGAAACAGGAACCCATTAGGGTGGTGCAGTCTGGTGATAGTGTAAGGAAGGCCTGCCATTAGAGAAGGCCCTAAAGACCAACAGAAATCTTGAGTTGAGGGGGTTGGGCCTGAGCCCAAATACGAAGAAACTGATACAAGTCATAAGGTAGGTTCTATGATCTTGTCTCTGACTAGGCTGACAGGAAAGCTATATGAATTCATTTTAAATTAGAGAAAGGAGAAAGCCCAATCTTTTTTAGTTCTGCTTTTTAGGGAGCACATAAAAATTTTATTAATAATATTGCCAAAAGATTCCTCTCAGTTTATCTCTATTCCCAGCTAGGAGAAAGCTTGGCACATTTAACCAGGGTTTGAACCCTAATGCTTCCTGTATCTCTGTATACAAAAACCAAACAGTTTATCCCTTTTGCAGGCCCTGTTTGTAATTAGAGAATAGAGCATTTTTTAAAAAGTTAAAATAGGTTAGATATTATCTATTATTAGATCTTTGTCCTGACTTTTAAAGGTATTGCTTAAAACAAATAAACAACTTTAAAGGAAAGAGATTTAAAAGAAAGAGGTGTGTGTGTATGTGTGTGTGTGTGTGTGTGTGTGTGTGTGTGTGTGTGTCATCCACTAAAACATATGTCAAACCACTCAAATTAAAATCCTTACCCTCAAACTAAGGGCCACTCCTTCAAAATTTCCCAAAGGTCTTCTAGGAAAGATCCAAAGCAATGCTGTCTCACTTCCAGATTACAAAATTCCCAGGAGAACAAACTAGAGATTTTCACATTTCATTAACTTGCCAAAAAATTCTCTATAAAATAGGGATTATACTCCAGACATAGAATAATTACAGTTGAATCCACAACATTAAAAAAAAAGAGAGAGAAAGAGGGAATAGTGCCAAGGTAAGAGCCTTACACATTAATAGTAGTGAAGATTTATTTGGATATTTTTATTCTTAAGTTAGTAATCTTATTTTTACTTCTTTTGATAAACTATCATGGTAGTTTTTTCCACTATGGTAATTGCGTTTATTTATGCATGGAGAGTTATAAATTGTCATATATTCATGTTTTTTTCTATCATGGATTTAATCCTTAAAATATTCACTCAGCACCATTCCTGCAATGACCTCCATGATCATGGAAAGGATTCACTAAATGACCCATGAGTTTGTACCTGAGGTCTCTACTAAAATCCCCTTTAGTGGTAGAAAGTTTACTGATATACTTCACTCCTGCCTCACCACTACCATTAATTCTGCCTAGCCACAGAAAGATAGAGAGAAGAATTTATATTGCTTTCTGCCAAGTTAAGACCTAAGTTAAGGACTCTTAAAGACATAGAGACTGCCCAGACTATACTTCAAATCATTACCAGCAAATATAGACAACTAAGTCAATATTAAATCCTGCAATTTATAGTGTTGCCCCAGGAGTATATACATCAAAAATGGGAAGTCAGAAAGAAAGTGGTATAAATAAAAAAAAAAAAAAAAACCTGAAACTCCAAAGATTTCCAGAAGAAAGTTCAGAAAAAAATTCAGATTTTAAGGATGGAAATCAGGAAAGAGATTCCAAATCTTCAAAAGAAAGATGTATACTGAATCATCAAAAAGATTTTTTAAATCTCTTAAAAATAGTATCAAGACCAAAAAAAAAAAAATCAAATATTATTGGAATATATATGTATGTGTGTGTATATATATAAAGAGAGAAAGAGAGAGAGAGAGAATATTATAGTATTCCAAAAGAGCATGAAACAACAAGAAAAAATTCAGAATGGGTCAAAAGAGAAATGAAATCCATGAGAGAAAAAATTAAAAATGAATATATGACAATTTATAACTCTCCATGCAAAAAAAAAAAAAAATAGCATAATAGAAAAAGTGAATCCATGGTAGAGAGTTTATCAAAAGAAGTAAAAATAGGATTACCAAATTTAGAAAAAAAATTCCAAAATGAGGAAAAATATGAATGTGATAAAGCATTTATTAAACATGAACTATGTTCTAGATACAACTATCTCTAAATATATAAATGCAAACAAGATAATACCGGGCTTATATTCTCATAGGAAAAGCGAACACATAAAAGGAAGCTAAAAATAGCAATAGCAAGGCAATCATCTTGGGAAATAGTAAGAAAATGGAATAGAAATTTGGTTCTGGAAAAGGTAAAGTGAAAGATTATCTATCAGTACCCAGGGGTTCCTGGTTTTTGTAGAAAATGGATGAGGGAAAGAAGCAGGATACACTGAAATATATAGGAGGCATGGTTTATTGAGTGGGCAGGAAGTGATATGAAGGACTTGATCCAGACCAGATAAGGCAAATCTCTGTGGTCTTTATATAAGCCAAAGCCATGTGCTACAAAAATGTTTTTAAGGATCATTTATGGATCATTAGTTTACCTGAAGATTATGACAAATCCAACAGCATAAAAAAATTATATAAGAAAACCACCTAAGACTTCCAAATAGGAAAACAGAAAGGAAGAACATTATTAGAGAACTTACAGATAATTTCCAGAATTTTATTTTTAATGCTACAAACAAGACACATAAAAGTAAGTTTGACAATTCCACGACAACAAACTTAGTAACAGGTAAGAGATTTACAGAAATAAAGTAAAGGAAATTAAGTTAAACTAAACTAAAGCTTTTCTTCACTCATTACTAGAAATCTCAGGAGGGAATAAAATAATACATTCCAAAAAGCAATGAAGCTCAAGCTGCAGCCCAAATGATACAATTTGCAAACCTGATTTAAGTCAGTAAGGGGAAAAATGATTATGCAACAAATGAAATTAATAATTCTAAACAAAGGAAAAACAAACACAGGTTGAATATTTTATTTACACATATATGACAAAAAAAAAAACAGGTAATTTACTCAAAAAATAAGTAAAGAAATAAATTATCTAGTGTTTAGAGGGTTTTGCTTTTTTATAAATGTTGACCAAGTGCTAAAGATGTAAGGAAGACTTAAACAAATGGAAATAGGATGAAGGAGTAAAACTGAAGTACTATGAATTAAGTTCTTCAATTTCTTTACAGAGATTATATTCTGTTGGACACAACTATACTTTCAAAAATATGTTTAAAGATTGAAATTAGAAGTGGAAGCCAGAATAGAAGGGATATTATGAAGTTCATGGTGGAAAAGTGAAAGATAAGTCCCATAGTTTCTCAGTAAAAAGATGGGATACTTAAATATGAGAGAAGGGGGTAGAAGGAAGAGATTAAAATTGAGTGAATAAAATTCAGTCTAAGTCCAATTCAGAAGATGAGTCCTCAGTGAAGAATATTCTCACAATAAAACAGATATATTCCTACTTTGAGAGATGAAAACTTATGGTGAGAGCAGGATAAAAGTGGTGATGGGGAAGTTTGACCTATCTTCTCTTTGAAAATGCTCTGGTGCCAACCTTATTCTGGCTCAAAAAACTCAGGTGATCAGTTTGAGGAAGGGCCAGAGTGCTGGATGAAGGAGACATAAGATTTGGGACACATTAATTTCTACCATGGAGCAATATGCTAGTAATAATGAGGAATTGCAGTAAAAAAATTAATGATGAGAAAATATAAAGACAGTAAGAGAAATTTGTCAGAAGAATGAGTTCAAACGCCATGTTTCATAAGCATTTAGGGGTATAGTTCATAATTAAAGAACAAAATTTTAGCAGGGAAAAATGAAAGAGAATAAGTGAAGCACAAAAAACCAAGCACTGAAAATAAATAAAACTACAAGGGGCAGCTAGGTGGGTCAATGGATAGAGCACCAGCCCAGAAGTCAGAAATACTTGAGTTCAAATCTGGCCTCAGACACTTAACACTTCCTAGCTGTGTAACCTTAGTCAAGTCACTTAATTCCAATTGTCTCAGGGGGAAAAAAAATATTAAAAACTACAAACCAAGAGGAAAGGATGCATAAGAGGGGGCATTTTAAACTAAACACTTGAAAAAGTATTCCTATTCCAAATTATCTTCTCTAATAGATTGCTCCCTTTATTATCTCCCCCCTCTCCCTCATATTCATTCTCCCCTTGTCTCCTAGCTGCTTCCCTACTGTCTACAAATATGCCTACGTCTGTTCCATCCTAAAACAAAGCAAAACAACTTACTGGATACATGCCCCTCTAGTAGCTACTGTCATATATATTTTCTCTCTTTTTTTTGGCTTAACTCTGAAAAGATTTTTTTTTATAATTGTTGCCTCTAGTTACTTTCTAATTAAAAAAAAAAAAAAACACAGAACAACTCTCTACAGTCTGACTGACTTGCATCATTCAATTGAAACAGTTCTCTCCAAAGTTATCAGTGATCTTGTAATTGTCAGATCTAACGCCCTGGTTTCAATTTTTATTCTCACCTCTCTATTGCCTTTGACATCGTACTTTGACATTGTATGTCACACTCTCTTCCTTGGTACTATCTTCTCTCTAGGTTTCTGTGACATTCTATCCTACTTCCCATTCTACTTTTCTGACTACTAATCAGTCTCCTTTGCTTAATCTTCTTTCATTTCACTGCCCCATCATCAGTTTCCCCTAGGACTCTGCTGTGGACCCAATCTCCCTTTATACTATTTCACTTAGGTATCTCATAGTTTCAGTCATCTTTATGCTAGTGATTCTCAAATCTGCTTATCCAACCCTAAATTCCAGTCACTTTTCCAGTGCCTTATTAGACATCTCATATTGCATGTTCTTCAGACATCTTAAACTCATCATGCCTAAAACTAAGACATCACCCCCCCCAAAAAAAAACAAAACAAAACAAACAAAACAAAAAAAAAAAAAAAACAGCACTACTTCTAAACTTTGTTATTAATTTCAAGATACAGTTTCTTAGTCACTAAAGTTTGCAACCTAGGTTTCATATACACCACCCTCCCTTGGTCCCCTCCTCCCCACCATGTCCAATCTATTGCCAAGTCCTGTCAATTTTACTTAGTTAACATCTTTCTATATACTCCTTTTTCTGTCCTCTGACACAGCCAGGTGCAGGATCTCATTACCGCATGCCTGGACTACTACAATAGCCTGATGGTTGATCTCCCTGCCCCAAGTCTTTCCCTGCTTCAGTTCATCATTCCCTCAACTGTCAAAATGTAATACCATATCACTCTCCTCCACAAAATCCACTGGCTGCCTATTGCTTCTGAGGTCAAATATAAAACTCTTATTTGGCAAATACAAAACTCTATTCCACAAATTATACCTTCCCTACCCTTCCAGTTTTCTTATATCCTACTCTTTCTAATAGTCTGTGAAACTGGCTTCCTTTGTTGTTCAGTTTCATCCCATTCTTCATGATCCCATTTAGGATTTTCTTGGGAAAGATACTGGAGTGGTTTGTCATTTCCTTTTCTAGACACATAAGGAAACAGGGTTAAGTGACTTGCCAAGGGTCACATAGCTAGTAAGTCTCTGAGTTTGGATTTGAACTTGGATCTCCCTAATTCCAGCCACAACTCCATAGCCATTGTAATACCGAGCTGCTTCCTTGATGTTCTTCAAACAATGCACATCATCTTCAGATTCTGGGCATTTTTGCTTGCTTTTCCCCGTGCTTGAAATACTGCTTTTGGCCTCCTTGGATTTCAAGTCCCAGCTAAAATCTCATTTTTTTTAAATTTAGAAGCCATTCCTCTATTGATTATTGATTAATATTGCCTTCCTCTATTGATTATCTCCAATTCATTCTATATATAATTTGTCTGAGGTATTGTTTTTACCTATTAAACTCTGAACTCAATAAGAACACATAGTAGATATTTAATAAATCTTTATAGACTGACAGAAAAAAAAGAGGAGAAAGGGGAAGAAATCGATAAAGAAAATAACAAATCAAACACTAAAACCAGGAAAATGGCTCATAAATGAGAAGTGGGATAAAGGTCCCTCCAAAAAAAAATCCTATAGAAATAGGGATGCATCAAAGTAGCTTAAACAAAACTGATTATAAAGACAAATTAACTTCCTTAAAAGAGGAAGGAGTAAATAATAATAATAATAACTAAAGCATTACTAAATACACAAAAGCAAAAAACCTCCCATAAATGTAACTGTCAAAATTTTTAATAAGAATGAATAAATTAAATATTGGCAGAATGGATAATAAAACAATCCCCCACAATTTGATATTTATGAGAAACACATCTAAAGAAGCAAAGAATATAGGGGCAGCTAGATTGTATATTGAATAGAGCACCAGCCCTGAAGTCAGGGGACCTGAGTTCAAATCTGCCCTCAGATACTTAATACTCCCTAAAAATATATTTATATATAAAGCAAAGAACATATATAGACTCAAAATCAGAGGCTATAAAAAAATGTATTCTCCATCAGGTAAATTCAATAATCTTGAGTTACAATACTACAATTATACAAAGCAAAAATAAAAATTGACAGAAAGAGAATGCATGAGAGAGTCAACAATTTGGAAAAGGAAGGAAAAAATTATCTGAAGAAAATAGCTAAAAAGTAGGATTAACCAAATGGAAAAAAAAGATACAAAAGTTAACTGAAGAAAATCACACATTAAAAATTAAAGCAGGATAAATGAAAGCTAATGACTCTGTGAGACACCAAAAATCAGTCAAACAAACTAAAAAATGAAAAAAACAAATAGAAGAAAATGTGAAATACCTCATTGGAAAAAGAGCTGACCTGGAAAATAGATCCAGAAGAGACAATTTAAAAACTATTAGCCTATCTGAAGGCCATTACCAAAAAAATGAGCCTACATAACATTCTATGTGAGATCATGAAGGAAAACTGCCCCAATACTCTAGAAACAGAGAAAGGAATACTCATTGAAAGAATCCATCAATCCCTGTCAGAAAGAGATTCCCCAACACAAACATTGTTGTGAAACTCTACAACTACAGTCCCACGAGAAAAATACTGTAAACTACCACACAAAAACAACACGAATATCAAGGAACAATAGTCAGGATTATTTAAGATCTGACAGAGTCTACAATAAAGAATAGGAGGGCCTGCAATACAATATTCTAGAAGGCAAAGGATCTGGAGCTACAATCAAAAATTAACTACCCAGCAAGATTTAGCATCATCTTTTAGGGGAGTTTATATATAATAAATAAAGTTTCAATGAAGTAAGAGACTTTCAATAATTTTTGATGAAAAAAAAAACAGAATTAAGAAGAAAATTTAATTTACAAACATAGAACTCAAGAGAATCATAGAAGCATAAACAGAGAGAAAATATTTATTATTTAAAGGTTAAACTGTTTATATCACTGGATGAAAAAACAGTATCTGTAACTTCAGAACTGTATCTATCACTGAGGCAGACAGGAGCATCATGTGAACTGAGGATGTGGTGTGAATGGACTCTGATATGATAACATCAAAGAAAAAGACATTAAGTTGTGGAAAAGGGTTTGTGCTTAAAAAAGAGGAACTTGGAGGTATAATGGGACAATTAGTTCAAATAAAGAAGTGCAAAAGACTATTACAATCTAGAGAAAGACAGGAGGAGGATGAGCATTTCCTGAAGCTTGATCTCATCAGTTTTGACTTTGCAGGAATAACTTAATCATTCCATTTGGGTGTGGAAATTTATTTAATATTATAAAGAAATGGAAAGAGAAAGACAAAGAAAAGGGAGGGACAGAGTGAAAGAAAGGGCAGAAACACTGGGGACAAAGGTAAGAGAAATAGGGAAGGGATGATAGAAGTTAAGGTAGTGAGTAGAGCAGGTTAAAAAAAATGTTAGTAAGAGAAGGGAGGAGGGGTAATAGAAGATAAGGTAGTGAGAAGGGTGTAAAAAAACACAACGAGAAGGTGGAAAGGGAGAACAAAATATATACATGGAAAAAAATAGGATGGAAAGAAATACAGAGCTGGTGATCATAATGGGATGAACTCTCCCATAAAATGGAAGTAAATAGCAGAGTGGATTAAAAAACAGAATCCAAAATTATGTTGTTTTCAAGAAACACATCTGACAAAGAGAGACACATACAGAGTAAAGGTACAAGGCTGAAGCAAAATTGATTATGATTCAGGAAAGTAAAAAAAAAAAAAAAAAAAAAAAAAGCAGGGGTAGCAATTCTGATCTCAGGCAAAGCGAAAATAAAAATAGACCTTATTAAAAGAGATAAGGAAGAAAAGTATACCTTGATAAAGAGTACCTGAAATAATGAAGTAGTAATGATGCTAAATGTGTATGTACCAAGTGGTAGAGCAGGCAAATTCCTATAGAAGATTTTAAGCCAGTTATAGAAAGAAATAGATAGCAAAATTATACTAGTGGGAGACTTCCACCTTCCCCTCTCAGAACCAGACAAATCTAAACACAAAATAAATAAGAAAGAAACTAGGGAGGTTAATAAGATCTTAGAAAACATAGATACAATAGACTTCTGGATTGAATGAGAACAGAAAGAACTACACCTTGTTTTTTAGCAGTACATGACACCTACACAAAAACTGACCATGTATTAAAGCAGAAAAACCTCTCAATCAAATGCAGAAAGAATGAATGCTTCCTTTCCAGACTGCAATGCAATAAAAATTATATTCAATAAAGGGCCAGGGAAAAATAGACTAAAAACAAATTGGAAATTAAGCTAATTCTAAAGAATGAGTGGGTTGAACTACAAATCACAGAAATAATCCATAATTTCATCTGAGACAATGACAATAATGAGACAATGTATCAAAATTTATGGAGTCAGCCAAAGAAGTTCTTTGGGGGAAATTTTCTCTCTTAATAGCCAAATGAATAAAATAAAGAAAGAGGAGATCATTGAATTAGGCATACAACTAAAAAAAGCTAGAAAAGGAGCAAATTACAAAACCTCAATTAAATACCAAATTAGAAATTTTTAAATTCAAAGCAGAGATTAATAAAATAGAAACTAAGAAAACTATTGAGCTAATAAATAAAACTAAGAGTTGGCTTTATAAAAAAAAAAAGATAAACTTTTGGTTAATTTGATCAGAAAGAAGAAAGGAAAAAACCAAATCACCAGTACCTAAAATGAAAAGGATGAACTTATTACCAATGAAAAAGCAATTAAAGCAATATTTAGGAGCTATTTTGCTCAGCTGTATGGCAGCAAGTGTGAAAATCTAAATGAATTGGTTGAATATTTATAAAAAAAAACATAAATTGCCCAGGTTACCAGAACAGGAAATAAATTACTTAAATTGTCCCATTTTAGAAAAAGAAATTGAACAAGTCATTACTGAACTCCTTAAGAAAAAAAAATCTTCAGGCCAGATGGATTCATAAGTGAATTCTACCAAATATTTAAACAATTAATTCCAATACTATGTAAACTACTTGGAAAAATAGGTAAAGAAGGAGTATTGCCAAATTTCTTCTATGACACAAATATGGCACTGATATCTAAACAAGAAAGAGCCAAACCAGAAAAAGAAAATTACAAACCAATCTTCTTAATGAATATTGATGCAATTTTTTTTTAATTTTATAATAACTTTTTATTGACAGAACCCACACCAGGGTAATTTTTCACAACATTATTCCTTGCACTCACTTCTGTTCTGATTTTTCCCCTCCCTCCCTCCACTAGATGGCAAGCAGTCCTATAGATCTTAAATATGTGATGCAAAAAATTTTAAATAAAATATTAGCAAAGAGATTACAGCAATTTATCAGCAAGATAAAACACTATGACCAAGTGGGATTTATACCAAAAATGCAGGAAAATGATTACAATAATTAACCATATCAATAACAAAATCAACAACAATCATATGACAATCTTAATAGATGCAGAAAAAGCTTTTGACAAAATACAGCACCCATTTCTATTAAAAACACTAGAGAGCATAGGGATAAAGGGAGCTTTTCTTAAAATAATGAACAGGATCTATGTAAAACCTACAGCAAATATTATTTCTAATGGAGAGAAGCTAGATGCATTCCTATAAGAGCAGGGCTGAAACAAGGATGCCCATTATCACCACTATTATTCAACATTGTACTAGAAATGTTGGCTTTAGCAATAAGAAAAGAAAAAGAAATCAAAGGAATTAGAATAGGCAATGAGGAAATAAGTCTATCATTCTTTGCAGATGATATGATGATATTCTTAGAGAATCCTGGAAAATCATCCAAAAACCTACTAGAAACAATTCACAGTTTTAGCAAATTTTAGACAATTTAAAACTCTAAATTTAGAAAATTTAGATAATTTTCAGATAATAAAATTAAAGCCCCATCTATAGTTATATAAAAAAATGGTCTAACTCACAAATTAAAATAACTGAAGTACTACCTCATACCTCTCAGATTGGCTAAGATAATAGGAAAAGATAATGGTAAGTGTTGGAGAGGATGTGGGAAAACTGGGACACCAATACATCATTCTGAAGTTATGATGTGATCCAACCATTCTGGAGAACAATCTGAAACTATACTCAAAAGGAGATCAAACTGTGTATACTCTTTGACCCAGCAGTGTCATTACTGGGTCTGTATCCTAAGGAAATCATAAAAGAGGGAAAAGGATCCACTTGTGCAAAAATACTGGTAGCAGCTCTCTTTGCTGTAGCAAAGAATTGAATAATGAGTTGATCTCATCTATTGGGAAATGGCTGAACAAGTTGTGGTATATGAAGATGAAATATTATAGTTCTATTTTAAAAAATGATGAACAAGATGATTTTTAGAAAGGCCTGGGAAGGCCTTACATGAACTGAAGAGGAGAGAAATAAAAACCAGGAATACATTGTACATAATAACAACAAGAATGTGCGATGATCAACTAAGGAAGGCTTGGTTATATTCAATGATTCAGTGATCCAAAGCAATCCCAAAAGACTTTGGACAGAAAATACTATTTGCATCCAGAAAAAGAACTAAGGAGATTGAATGTAAAACAACACATGGTATGTTCACTTTTTTCTTTTTTTTTTTCACTCTCCCATGGTTTTTCCTTTTTGCTCTGATTTTTTTTCTCCCAAAATGATTCATAAATGTGAATTAAAAATAAATAAATGTACTAGGAAAAAATAAAAAGCACATCATCTTTATGCAAAAAAAAAGACAAAAAAAATATAGGTACAGAAGAATATCCCAATAAATGTTGATATAAACCTAGGATGCTTGCTTTTTCTCTTTTTCATTCAAAATAGTTCTAGATATGATAAGAAAAAATCCTCAAAATCACAAATATAAGCAATATTTGGTCCTGATATGCTGAATTACAAAGAAAATCCTAAAGAATCAGCAAAGAAATAAATTGAAACAATAGTTTTAGTAAACATGTTAATTACATAGCAATAATGAAAATCAGGAGGCTATAAGAGAAAAGAAAATACTATTCAAACTATCTACAAAATATTTGGGAATCAGAGTATCAAAGCACATCAGTATGTATATTCTGTAATCACAATTACAAATCCAACTAAAAGAAATAAAGAACAGATCAAATAATTGAATTCCCAACTAGTACTCATGATTTGGTTATGCAAATATGCTTTAAAATGGTGAAGCTATTAAAATTAATTTTAAAATTTAGTGTTAAAACAGATTACTAAAGGGATCCCTAACAAAAAGATAAATTCATTTAGAGGAGCAGTATCTTGGGGGAAAAGGTATCTAGCACTTGTAAATAAATCACAAACTATATTGTAAAACAACACTCATCTAAATTTTAAAAGTTAGAAAAGTTGACTAATAAAACTGCCTAGGGGGAAAAAAATAAATACAAGTGAATTCAATAATTTGGTACTTTATAAACTGTAAAACATAAATTGTCAGCATGTGAATATGCACAATTGAGACAAATTATGGAATTAATATACTATTGTCATTTGCAAAGGCATAATTAGAGATAGGAAAAAGAAGCAAGCAATTTGAGAGTAAAAGGTAATACAGAGTTAAGTTGGTTACACGATGGATAGGAAGAGAAAGAGGGCATTGTAGGAAGTGTAGAAGGCAGGGCTATGCTTAGAAGTGAATTTGTGGGAGGAATGTTTTATGAATTCTAGCTTAAATTTTAGCCTCTCCCCCACCTCTGTATATTCCTCTATGAGTCACTACAATATTTGTATCCCCTGAGATTTTAATGTGTCGCAGATTTTCAGTAGATGGAGGGTAACTACAAAGCATTCCTCCCACTGAGTTCATTTCTGGCCACAACATAGCCAGTGAGCAAATCATTCCCTTGCTTTCAAAACATAGTAATTTGGAAATTGGGTCAGTTCACTGTTGGTCCATGTCAAGCAAGTAACTAATCAGAGATATTCTTCCTCACCAAGCTCCACTGTTGGAGTTTTTGTAGACTGCTATAAGATCCCATCTCTTGGACTAGAGTTTTCTCTGACATTCTGAAACTCATGAGATCATTTTTTGATGTTCCTTCACCTAGGATTAAGAAATAAGAAACATAAAGTGGACAATTAAAAGTAACTTTGCTTTCATGGCCACATGCTGGACTGGGGGTTGGAGGCAGATGAGATAAGACTACCAGCAATATAGTCTGTTACCTCTCTCTCTTAATTAGCATTTTTTGCTCACTCACCACATGGGAATAGAGAGAGAATAAATTCCTCTATTGAAGAATTTTGTATACACAATAAATTCTAGCTTAGCAACCAATTAAAAGATGGTTGATCAGGACACAAAAAAATAACAGGAAACAAATACAGAATACCTCCATGGGCTCAAAATCAGGATCGCCTCTCCTTTTCATGTGTCTAGAAGGCTTATAAAAAGAACAAGTACAGCATGCATATTCAAAGAACTCAGCTTTTATTGAATGCTTCTCTCCCCTCACCAACATTCACCAACTAGAAATTATTATTTGAGTAGAAATTAATGGAATCTTGAGGACAAGACAAGTGATAATTTTCCTAGAATTTGTGATAGGAAAAAAAAAAGAGGAAAGTCAAAAGTCAAAGTCTCACATGCAATCATTGATTTGAAGATAACAAGTTTCAAAGGATTTATCAGGGTTTCTTAAATTTTTCACATCTTGGAACCCTATGGTTTTCTGATGAACCTCTCTGAACTAAATGTTTTTAAATAATCAAAGATAATGCTAAATTTCAATTAGAGTTTTGTGAAGAAAAAGTTGTATTTTTTCCCCATCCATGTTTATGGCTCCTCGATTTGTGATACATGGGCTCGTATGGATTCTCTTAACCTCAGGTTAAGAATACCTGGTTCAGGTAAGGAAAAGTGAGAAACCACATATTCAAATTCTACAAGGTAAATATACCCAAGAGGGATGCAAATAATTAAAACTGTAATTTCAAAGGTATAATGGGAAACAATTCTGATATTAAAATATAAGTTTCTTGAGAAAAGGGATTGCTCTGTTCTTTTTTATATATATAGCCCCTAGCAGAGCGCCCAGCACATAGAAGTTACTTAAAGGCTAATTAAAACTTGTATTGATCAGGAATTAGAAATAAAATTGTCCGAAGAGGCCGTTATGAATGTGTAGGAAGTATACCAAACAACTTAGACTTTAATAAAATATGCACAGTTGATAGAAAGCAAGAGCAGATATTAGAAAAATGTGTGCAAATAGCCCATTGCTGTTAAAATATTATTCCAAAGCCTAGCATTCAGATTAAAAATTTTAGCTGATAAAAAAAGGTAAGTATAACAAAAAATTAGTTGTGTATGTATGTATGTGTATAAGGTATACTGGGCAAAAGAGGAAGTTCAAAGAAGGTTATGCTATATAATACAATATAACTGATAGAAGAAAGGTGGATCCAGATGCTTAATTCTGATTTTGCTTCTGTTTTCTCTATTAAGAACAAAATTTATATTGGAAAAAAGCAAACAAAAATTGTTAACAGTGATTTGATACCTAAGATAAGTAAGAGCACCAAATGTTCCTGATTAATTCAAATCACCTACTGAAAGTCCTAGAAGACATGATTGCAAGTGTTTTGGTGATAATTATAACATAATGGAAAAATGGGAAATAGGCCACAGAATTGGAGGTGAGCAATGATACAATTTTCTAAAAAAGAATGATGAGAATGGAATATGCAAACTATAGCACAGTGAGCTTGGCTTACAGTCTTGATAAAATTTTAGAATGTATTGTTGAAAAAATAGCTACTTAATGTTAAAAAAAAAATGGAGTGATCACCAAAAAGCCAATATGACCTACTCGAGAACAGATCATGCCAGACTAAACTTTATTTCAATTTTTGACAGGTTTTTATAAGCTAATATATCAAGAAAATTCTGTAGATAGTTTAACTAAATGTTAGCAAAGAATTTTTAAAAAGACTTTTGTGTTATTATCATGTTGAAAATGAAGATAAATATAGGTTAGATCAGTGGTTCTCAAAGTATGGTCTAGCCTAGACCTCAAACTACGGCCAGCGGGCCAGATGCGGCAGCTGAGGATGTTTATCCCCCTCACCCAGGGTTATGAAGTTTCTTTATTTAAAGGCCCACAAAACAAAGTTTTTGTTTTTACTATAGTCCGGCCCTCCAACAATCTGAGGGACAGTGAACTGGCCCCCTATTTAAAAAGTTTGAGGACCTCTCTAGACTCTAGAGAATCTTGGGGATCTCTGAAACCCTTTTAGAAGGTCTACAAATTCAAAAATAGTTTTTATTTCCAATATGGTAAATGTCTATAAATATAATCCAGATAAACAAAAATGCTTTGGAGAGATCCTCAATAATTTTTAATAGGATAAAGATACTGAAAACAAAAGTTTGAGAACCACTGGGTTAGATAATAGCACAATTAAATGAATTCGATTTAGTTGAATGGTCAAATCAGAAAAATAAGTTATTCATTGCTGAAGAGTGGTTTGGAAGAGGGTACCCAAGAAAGTGCCTCAGGGATCTGTGATTGCTGCTGTGTTGTTTAACATTCTTATCATCTACTTAGACAAAGACATAAATGTCATTCTTGTCAAATTTGCAGATGACATAAAGCTGAGAGGGATATTTAATACAATGAAAAACAAAGTGAAGATTCAGAAATATCTTAACAGAGCATGGGATTGGATATAGTAAGATTAAACTCATCAAACAAAAATATATTCTTACTTTTGAATCCAGAAACTCAAGATGGAGGAGGGAAAGTTTCAAGACGATATAAAACAGATCTGTGAGTTTTATTGCCTTGCAGGTTCATTGTAACTCGGCAGTGTGATTTGGTAATAGGGGAAACAATTGTGAGATTGTGTTATATTTAAGAAAGCATAGATATCAGAAATGAGGAGGTGATATTCCCTTTGTACTCTTCCTTATTCATATCACAGGTGTGTTTATTTTGAGGCACTTCAGATATATTATACACAGATTAGCAAGCTGGAGAATATCCAAGGGAGGGGATCCACCATGGTAGTGGTCCTTATGTCCATATGGTTAGCATGGTTGAAGGATGTTTAGCTTGGATAAGACTCTGATGATAGAAACAAGTTCATTCTTTGCATTTGTATTCCTATTGCCAAGCAGAATGCCTAGGACAAATTAATAAATGCTTGCTGATTGATTGGTTAACATGATAGCTATTTTCTAATACATGAATAGCTGTCATGGGAGAAAAAGAGATTAGATTTATTCTGCTCCAGAGGATAGAATAAAATGGGAATTGGTGGTGAGGGAAATTTAGTCAATATTGGGTGGGAAGGGAAACAAGTCTCTAACTATTAGAACTAAGCAAAAATGGGATAGAATGTATTGGCAAGTAATGAGTCTCCCCTCATTAGAGATTTTGTTTTAGCAGAAGTTGAATGGCATTTGTCTTGTATGTTACAATGGGATTTTTGTTTAGAGAACAGATTGAATTAGTGCTCTAGGAGCAATAGCTACTATTCCTTTTTTCTTCTAGGGGTCCCAGAGAGTAGCACACCTTTGGCTAGACCCTAAACTTTTTACCTTCCCAGTTGGCCATGAATGAAGTGTTTGCCTTGTGCTTTCTTTCATTCCTGGATGTTTTCAAATCTAGAGATGAATAGATGTCTGCTTTTATCCTATTTTGCCCCATCTCCTATCTCTCTAAAAGTTGGGAAATCCATGGGGCCTGCTGTTAAGGCAGATCCTGTTGAACCAAGAAAATATTAATCTACTCACAATTATATACTTTTTAATGTTCATTACAGTTGTTAAAGATTCCATTTTCATTATTGTATATGACAATTTTGATAGAGTGATAAATGTGTGAATTAATAATTCAAATGGTAATTTATGGTAGATTCTAGGTAACTCACTTTATACTCAATGTATATGTTTTGATCACAGAACTAATAACAATGTTTATATTCTCTTTTCATGCTGAATTTCATCTGCCTTTTCTAAACTGACAAGCAAACCCATAACAGATCATTTGAATTTGATTTGATTGTTAAGTCAATGGAATAAGACTGATGAAAAAAAAAAAAAAGTCAGGAAGGAAAGAGAGGTGGAAATGCAATGTAAATAAATGAAGTCAACAAGTTCAGTAAACAAGATGTTATTCCAGGGATCAGTTGGCAAACTGGAGAGGTTCTATTTTCTTGTCTCCACAACTTTTCTTGCACTGTGCTTATCCCTAGAACACTTTTTTGGCTTACTGTGTATGGGCCCTCCTTTCCTTATCCCTCCTCTGATTCTATCTGGAGGGATGGGTTTGCTGAGTAAACTGAGACTAGTCAAAATCAGTTTGATCCCCACCTGTCCATCTATACTTCAGATGATAAAAATGCTGAAAATATATATGTCTACATAAGGAAAGGTGAATAAAACAGTTTTAAATTTTATTTTCAATCAATTAATCAGCAGTTATTAAGAGCCTACTGTGTGCTGAATTCTATATTAGCCCCTTCTGTCAGGTGTTTTAAAATGGGAGATTTTGTGTCTTATAAATGGTTTGCTTTCTATAAGGACGTATATAAGGTATAGGTGTGATTCTTTAGGTGCTTGTAAATCTGTTCACCATAAAAGATTTTCACAATTCTGTCCCCCCCCCCACCTCCTGTCTTCTGATATTTAAGGTCCTCTTACCCTTTCCTTTGTATTATAACTCTTCAGTGACACTCACTAATGATTAATGACTCACTGGCTCGTGCTGCCTTAGAACATGAAAGTCACTGAAATACCTTTTCCCTGGAGGACAATTATTTCATGGAACAATATCCCATACCTGGTGTATTAAAGTCTCAAAGGTTGCCTGTTAAAGCTGCAGTTGTAATTTGTGAAAAAGTCCAGAATGCCCAGTTTCAAACTGCTGGGATTTTTATGCCACAGTTTCAATTTACTCGAAAGAAATTGTTCTGCTTTTGTTTGCGGGACAGCATTTCCAAGAAATGGCAACAATTACAAACAGTTCGAATCCAGGCTGGACATAAGTTCCTGCTAAATCTGACTATGCCCAAATGGGAGCCATATGCTTTCTCCAAATTTTTTCTTAAAAATTTTGGGTGCAATTTGTCTGATTTATGACATATGAAAAATAAATGCAGAAAGAATCATGTAAAAAAAGCCCAACACTCAATTGATGGCCCTAAGGGGAACCAGATACAATTAAGAAAAGCATGCAGTGAATTTCTTAGGTCTATAATTATGAGACAATTTAGAAACCTAAAGTATAATAAGTACTGTTACATGTAAATTTCCATTTCCTAAAGAACTGGTTTTCTTTTCCCCTATATTGATGCCTTCCTTTCCTACAACATATTTAGCACAATTAAAAAAAAAAAAGAAATAAAAAGTTTAGACCAAATAATATTAAATGGATAAGTAAATTCACAGAAACCCCCTAGCTTTGATATTGGCTAAAAATGTTTTCTAACCATTTTATGTAAAGCTTAATAGACAAAAGCAATTACTAAATCAATCTATCAATCATGTATTTAGTGACAGGCTACTATGAATCCAACAATATCCTTTTTAGTATATATATATATATATATATATATATATAGTATATTTTAGTAAAGCACAGGCCTTACCACTGAGGTATTTACAAAGTACTTTTCTCTTTATAGTGACATAGTTTTAAGTAGGAGAAAGAATACTGGACTTAGAATCAGGAGATATGTGAATTTTAATTTTGCATCTATTAATAGTTAATAGTGATATGACCTTAGCCAAATCATTTAATCTGCGTAAGCCTCAGTTTCCTCATCAGAAAGAACATTATCCAGCTGTGTGACCTTAGACAGATCATTTAATCTCTGCTTCCACTTCCTCAACTGGAAAATTGGCATAATAATAAAAACTTAGCTGTTGTGGTTATTGTGATAAATATATTGATAAGATAATAACATTAATAAAGCTATTAGTACTGTGATTGGCAGACAGTAAGTACTTAACAGATCTTTACTTCTTTCGATTCTTCTCAGCTATAAAAGAGAATAGCAGTAGTAGCTATCTGCTTCCATAAACCATGTAAGTAAACCTTTTTCAAACTTTTAAAGTTATAAATGTCAGTTTTAGTTATTAATATAGTGCAATTAATTCCTATAATTTTAATATAGAATATAAAACTAATACATAATAATTAAATGAAAATTAAGTGCTAAATATTTTTTTTTAATTTAAAAGCCCCTTTCTACTATGTGTAACATTTGAGGAAGATGAGATCACTTTCCTTGGGTAGTTGGGATAGAAGGTAGGATCCAAGATGGCTTTATGGAAGAGCTGAGATTTGAAGAAAAAGAGAGATTTGAACAGATTGAGATAATGAAATAAATCGTTCCAAGAATATATGGCAACCAAGATAAGAATATAGTTCAGTTTAGTGTGAATGTAGTTTGTATGAAAGCAAATATCCTCCAAAGAAACTTATATAATTGTTCACCTATTCAGCTTCCATCTATTTTTCAGCCAATAGAATCTGTCCCTACCAATGGCTCAAAAATAGGAATTCCTATTCTGTCATGCTATTTGAAAGGAATGGGACAGGGATCTGGGATCCCTACGCTTGTTTAGTTCTGCAGGAAGAGTTAAGAACTACATGGTTCTGTTTGCCCTTGAGGGCAAAATCAGCAGCAGAGTACAGAAGTTTTAGAGATGTTCCTTTTGTTTCATATGAAAAAAAAACTTTGTAATAATTAGAGTTATATCAAATGAAAAGGGAGGGCAGCTAGGTGCTACAGTGGATAGAGTACCTGGTCTGCTTAAGTTCAGATTTGGCCTCAGATGCCTAGTAGCTGGGAAAGTCATTTCACTCTGTCTCGGTTTCCTCATCTGTAAAATGAGATGGTAAAGGAATGGCCAACAACTCCAGTATCCCTTCCAAGAAAACCCCAAATGGGGACAGAAAGAGCCAGACTTCACTGAAAACAAACAACTAAAAATCAAGGAGAAGGGCTGCTCTACAGGAAATTGGTTGTGCCCTTCTAGTAGTTTTCAAGCAAAGGCTATATGATCATATAGTAGACATATTTCCTAGTTAGATACAAGCTGGGCTAAGTGAATTCTATTGTCTGTCCTAATTTATTTTCCTATAAAATCCTGATGATAAATCATGAGAGGTTCTATAGTACTATTAATTTCACACTTCAGGTAGATTTTTTAAATTAAAATAAAACAAAACAAAACACTGTGCACTTGAAAATGAATTTAATCAATATTTTGTTTCTATGGGAAAATGCATTCCAAGTTCCAAACAGCTTCAGGCAAACTGTTACAGGATAACCTATTCAAATTTTGGTAATTGTCTACACTTCCTTTAATTTGTCCTAAAACTGGACAAATTAAAGATTTTAGGTAGAATCTACCTCTAGGTCTAATGCTTTTTGGATTTGTTAAAGAAGTCAATGTCATGTCTGGGCTAGCTCTCTGGAGAATCTTGGGACCAGCCTTGGTCTTAGTGAAGAAGTGAAGGGCAGGCCTTCAACAGCAGCCCTGCCTAAAAAACCAAGGTATTCAATTGTAATCCTAATTGTTGTAAGATATCTCTTCCCCATGGATTGATGGGGATTTTTTCAACTACAAAAGGAGTAAAAACTCTTTTGTTTCACCTTCAAATATCCATCTCATAGGGGCAACACTAACTTCAGCTGCTATTGATCCTCCTATGCCAGACATGTAAGTGTTTGCCTTAATCTTTGGCCAGTGACTGGGCCAGTTGGCACCTCTAATGACTGTACAATCCGCACCTGTGGCTACCAACCCTTCCAATGGCATGCCATTTATATAGATAGTGAGCAAGGACATAGGTCAGCTGTAACAGCTGCAGTCCAGAATATTCCTGGATTCTGTTATTGGGTGTCAAAATCTGGGCAAATATCACCAGATTGCTTGTTAGAAGTCTGTATTAGTAAACCTGATGCTACTACTTCTCCTGGGTGAAAAGTCACACATTGTCTACCTGTATTAGTGACTGGGATATTATTTATACCTTCCCCAGTTTCCCAATCAGTGTATGGATGGACACTGTTTTGTAAGCACTCTCGGGAGGTGAAATGGTCAAGCCTACTGTGCCTGGAGGCAAAAGATCCATAGGCTAGAGAGGAACAGATTTCACATCTCCAGGGGATATTTCAGTAGCTGCATACAACTCTATTCTCCCCAATTGTAATCCTTTCCCCCTCAGGTTGCTTCTCCACTGATTGATTATGTTGTGGTATGGAACTTCTAGAGACTCTCTGGGTGTAACATTAGCTGCCAACATGCCCCAAGTATTTTTTGCCTGGGCCCCTGGAGCTGAGTCCTGCTTCCCATTTTCCTGAGTCAATCTATATTGCCTCTGTTGCATTTTGGACATGGGGTTTTGGGTCTTGTTCTCCCACCCTGTTTTTTCACTCTATCTCTATGCCAACATTGAGCTTTCAGATGCCCTACTTTACTACATTGAAAGCATTGATGAGTCTCTCTAAAAGTCCCTTGCCAAAAGGGACCCTGTCTTCCCATGATCAGATCTTGAAAAGTCTGCATCATGGCCTGGGTATAAAAGGTACTTGTGCCCACTGTGGCACAGTGTCTTATGATCTCCTCCAAAGGAGTATCCTTGTATAGTCCTAATATAATTCTTCTACAAACCTCATTAGCATTTTCCTTAACAAGTTATCTTATAATTTCTGCTGCTATATTTTCACCAATAGTTTGTATGACAGCTATCTGCAAATGTCCCATGAAATCAGCAAAGAGTTCATTTGGACCTTGTGCTATTTTCATAATCTATCTTTCCCTCTATCTTGTTTTCCTGGGAGGGTGCCCCATGCTTTGATAACAGCAGCAGCAATTTGCTCATATGCTCTCAAAGGGTAATTAATCTGTGCTAAAGTATCTGCATAAAGACCTACACCTGTTAATTGGTCAAAGGTAACTGGTATATTAATTTCAGGTTGCCTATTTCATTGGGTTTGTATTCTACAGAATTCACTATATTCAGAAAGCCACAACAAGTTTTGTTCAGGTTCTAAACATGTTCTTGCTACAGATTTCCAATCATTAGGGGTTAAAATTTCAAAAGCCAAATTTTCTAATATCATCTTAACATAAGACAATGTAGACCCATAAAGAGTCCAAGCCTTTTTCAGATCTTTGATAATTTCCAAATTAAAAAGAATGTATTTTCTTTTTTCTTGACCTGAAGAGTCAAACTCTTCAATCACAAGACATGCTTCTATTCTCAAATCAGATGTATCCTGTCCTTCCTCTTCATCCTTAATTAGTGCCTTTTGTAATCTTGTTATAGGGGGTAGTCAAAGCTGCTGCATGGGTAGGGCTGATAATTTTATTGCCTTTTTCACTCCTCCTCCTCCTCCTCTCTCCACTCACGGAAGGCAAAATTGAAGGGGCAAAGTCAGGAGATGGAGAATGCCCTAAAGGTGCCTACTCAGGTGTAACTGACCTATGAAAGTGAGAAGCACCACACTCTTTATCAGCATGATACTTAAGATCCAACCCTCCATGCCTTTCAGCTGCTTTGTCAATACCATCTCCCTCCTCCTCTTTCTCCTCACACTTCCATGTCTGGCTGTTCTCCTTAGAACTTTTCCTTTTTTTAGAATTTATGGGATTCTTTAAAGCCAATTGTATTATATTGTACATAAGGAATGTTTCTTCAGGAATTGAATCAATATCCTTAGCTTCATGATATTTAATTAGTTGCTCTCCCACTAGTTCCCACATATCTGACTCAAATTTTTCTTTCTTAGCCAAAGACATGTTCACTCTAATATATTTAAGAGTCCAATGATCTGTTTCCAAGTTACCAACAAACCTTGCTTCTTTATTAACCTCACTATATATTCTGCATACTTCCCTTGGAGTGGAGGAGGCTCTTTTTTTAGTATATAGCCCATTTCAGCTAAAATATGAAAGTCACTAGTTTAACCCTTACCAAAGTTTTCTGCTTGTGTTTTTATACTTACCCTATTTCCGCGTCACAGGAACTTCTCCACTGAGCTAAAGATCCCATCAATCAAACTGCTTTGTGCCCTGTTTTGTAAGGCCCTGCATTTCTAAGGCCCCACATTTGGCCACCAAAATATAATGTCTAAGCTGGCTCTCTGCAGGACCTCAGGACCTTGGTCTTAATGGAGGAGTGAAGTAGGCAGGAGAACCATCAGGAGGATACTCCATTTATGAGCATCTGAATGCTGCTGAGGTATCTGAAGTCTGGAGCCTGAAGTCTTCTCTGCATCTGTGGCTGAGAGCTATGGCTGAAAGAGTCTTATGTGTCTGAGACTCCCTTAAAAAGTACGATTATATCACTACAATACCCTGAGCACATGCAACCATTACATCACCATAAGCACCATGCTGTCCTAGATTCAAGTATACCTCTTCAGAGTTCTGGCCCTCTACAAGTCAGTATTCTCCTTTCTATACTATTTGGTATATAGCTAAGTCCTGATTGGTACACATAATGAATCCCATAAAGTGCTATATTTGATTGTTCATTATTCAAAGTTGTAATTATATATAAAACATGGTATTTGTTGCAGCCCAATAGAACTTTGCAATGAAAAGCCAAATAATTAGACTGCTTCACAGGATTCATTTTTCATATTTTGCATCTTCTTATACTTATGTTCCCAAATTAAAGTTTCAATATTTCTAATTAATCTTCACACAGACTGCAACCCCTTTCTGTATTCACCTCTGTTCCCTAGTTTTTCTCCCTCCTCCCCCAAAACCTCATAATATTCAATTTGTAGTGCTATAGATATTTTTCAGCTTTATCATACCTTTCTTGAGCTATAATGACTGTAAGTGTCAAGAAGACAGGGCTGTTGTTATTATTTGTTGTTGTGTCATTTCAGTCACATACCACTGTCACTTTTGGGGGGATTTTCTTGGCAAAAATAGTGCCATATTCTTTTCCAACACATTTTACAGATGAGGAAATTGAGGCAGCCAAGATGAAGTGACTTGTCCAGAGTCACAAGCTAGTTAAGTGTCTGAAGCCAGATTTGAACTGAAGTCTTCTGTGGTGATTTTCTTCTTTTAAAATAACATAAAGGTTCTTTATGGGAGAAAGTTTCTCAGGGAGGTTTTCTGGAGGCAGCCTTAGTTGCAGTTGAAAGTAATAATCACCTCAAAACACAGCCAGGTGACAAAATGCAAATGTTTATTTTCTCCTTCCAAAAAGCATGATTAGTTTTTCTTAGAGGCCTCTCTCTCTCCTTGGTTCTAAGAGCTCTTGCAGCTTGTCCTTTGCCTCTGCTTTCTTCTGCCTCCAGCCAGCACAAAGATGGAATGGATCTCTTGTCTCCTTCACTTGGGGCTCGGCAGCTTTCTGGCTACTCTTTCAGACCAGCTTGGTCTCAGTGGGGGCAGTGCAGGAGCCCAGCCACCACAGTGGTGTGAGAGGAAGATGAATCTGGTTGCACCTCTGAGAGAGTGCTTCTCCTCAACTGAACTGATGCTCCCTTCTCCATGTAATTCAGCTGAACTCTCTGACTGGGCTCACTGAAACTCTATTTATGCTTCTTCTTCCAGAGAGGGATTGTGGGATTTCTCCCAGAGTGCTCTCTGGCCCTAAGAGCTTCAGGGGAGGTGTGAATTCACAAAGTTATAAAGTTTACTTTCTGAAGCTCCCAAACTTGTGAACTCCAATGAGTACTTAAATACTTCTTGCTTATATGAGCTCTCTAAAGGTGTGAACACAAGCATTGTTTCTATTAGTTCTACTTAGTACCTTGTTTCAGGTTCTGGTCCAAAACATCTCCTTGTAAGATCAGATCAATGATACTGAACCATGCTAAGTTAGATAATTATTGTCTCTATCAACTCTAATGACTTAACAATTTGTAAAGATTCCAACAGTCTTCTGAATGACTCTACAACCAGTGGCTCTGTTCACTGAAACATCTACCTGTTCCAAATGCAGTGGTCATATCTTATTTGAATTTGATATTTCTTTAAGTATTCAGAAGTATTCTACATACAATAGCTGTTTAATAAATCATTGTTATTGTTATTGCTGCCATGTGGCAACCAGACCTGTAAATAGATTTTTACCATGTTTTATATAATATCAAGACATTGAAGGGGCAGCTAGGTGGTGTACTGAATAGAGCACCAGTCCTGAAGTCAGGAGGACCTGAGTTTAAATCTGACCTCAGACACTTAACACTTCCTGGGCAAATCACTTAACCCTAATTGACTCAGCAGTAAAACAAAAACAAAAACAAAACAAAACAAAACAAACAAACAACAACAACAACAACCAAAAAACCATGAAAGATTATGGTTCAGTTTTTGTTTTCTTTTTCTGATAGTTCTTGGACTTTCTTGGCCTTTAGGACCTCAGGAGTATGTTGGACCAGAATTATCAGGGAACAGTTAGGGTAACCTCTCATCCTCTTTCCTGAATCATCATTGCCTTTTGGTTCAATGTAGATTAAAGGATTTTAAGTGTATAAATAAACTTGTTGACATGAAATTCACCTGCTTTCTTTTACTTGCCATGCAAATAAATGAGATCTTCTACAACATAAACTGAGCAGTTCATATTTTGTAACCATTAAAGAGTATAGTGTTCCCTGAAAATAGATATTTCTATTTTCTCTTATATCACTTAATTTTTGAATTTATTTATTTTTAACTTCTTTTTTTACTAAAAGTTTTTATTTTCAAAACATATGCACAGTTTTCAACATTCATCCTTGCAAAAACTTGAATTTTCCATATTTTCCCCTCTTCCCTCCACTCTCTCCCAGACAGCAAGTAATCCAATATAAATTAAACATGTGCAATTCTATACATATTAACACAATTATCATGCTGTCCAAGAAAAATCAGAGCAAAAAGAAAAAAAATGAGAAAAAAATGAAAGCAAACAACAATTAAAAGAAGAAAATACTATGTTGTGATCTACACTCAGTCCCCACAGTCCTCTCTTTGGGTACA
Source organism: Antechinus flavipes (assembly GCF_016432865.1). NCBI lineage: Eukaryota > Metazoa > Chordata > Mammalia > Dasyuromorphia > Dasyuridae > Antechinus > Antechinus flavipes. The sequence goes on from NC_067402.1 coordinate 153,107,634, forward strand.
GATGAGTTCTCTTCATCACAAGCCCACTGGAACTGATCTAATCACCCTATGGTTGAAAAGAGCCACATCCATCAGAATTAACATCATATAATCTTGCCATTTTTGTGTACAATGATCTCCTGGTTCTACTCACTTCTTTTAGCATCAGTTCATGTAACTCTCTCCAGCCTTTCTGAAATCATTCTGCTGATCATTTCTTATAGAATAATAATATTCTATAATATTCATATATCATAACTTATTCAACCATTCTCCAACTGATAGGTATCCACTCAGTTTCCAGTTTCTTGCCGCAAGAAGGGCTGCTACAAACAGTTTTGCACATGTGGGTCCTTTTCCCTTTTTTATGATTTCTTTGTCATATAGGTCCAATAAAAATACTGCTAGATCAAAGGGTAGGCACAGTTTGATAGCTGTTTGGTCATAGTTCTAAATTGCTTTCCAGAATGATTGGATCAGAACTCCACCAACAATGTATTAGCGTCCCAGTTTTCTCACATCCCCTCCAACATTCATCATTATCTTTTCTTATTTGATTATCTTAACTAGTCTAAGAGATGTATAGTAGTACCTCAGAGTTGTCTTAATTTGTATTTCTCTGATCAGTAGTCCCATATCACTTATTAAAAAAATGTCCTGGGACTAATTTTTTGAATCCCCCTATTTATGGTGCTTGACAAGAAGTTTACTTACTTTTACACTAAGTCCTTGAAAGTAACACTAGTACTAAAGGAGAAAACAAAAACTAAGAGGAGTGAGTGGATCAGACCAATTATTCACAGAAGTTGTTTGTCCTTCATTTTCAAAGAGGACCAATGAGGGTACTGTCTTGACTTACTAGTAAATTGGATTTAAGAAAGGCAAAGGTCTTTGCAGAAAGTAGGGCAGTTCTAAGAAGACTGAGCAATTGATAATTGTAGATAATAGATCTTAATTCTCTTGGACTTTCCCCTTTTATATTACTTTTCATCCATCTGTCTAGCTACCTATCAATCAGTTTATTTAACACACACATATATATTTTTATATATACCCATATATACACACACATAACTATACATATATATATATAGATAGATAGATAGATATATGCATATGTGTATCTCTTTCTCTCTACTTGTTTCTGAAAGAAAGGATGACATAAATTGGGAAGGGGAAGGAATTACAGATAATATTACTTCATGCTTATAGTAGATATTCAGGTCAGAGTCAAAATGGAAGAGTAATTCCCTGCAGTGAAGCCCTTCAAATATTCCTCTTTGCTGATAAAAGTATACTATTTCTGTCAAATTCTAGATCACTGGGGACTAAATGTGATCCATAATATTAATATTATTTAGCCTAATTATTTCCATAAGAATCAGGAATAGTTATGAAATGCTTACTCTATGCTAAACTCTGGGGATATATAGAAGGGCAAAAAAGGTCTGTGCCCTCAAGAAGCATACTTTATAATGAAAGAGATGGTCCATAAGTAGGTGCTCCCTCCAAATATATATAGAACGAGAAAGAGACATATATGCACATATATGTATATTTGTGTGTGAATGTATATATGTGTATATACACATATATCTATGTGTGTAGATAAATAGATTGATAGCCAGACAGATGGATGAAAAGTAATCTGAAGGGGGAAAAGTCCAAGAGGATTAAGATCTATTATGTACAGTATGCAATTGTTTGGATACTCTGTGAGCTCAGCCCAACAGAATATAAATCTTGGACATTTTATAAAAATGGATATTGAAGTAGGCTAAAAAATAAATTTGAGGAAGTGAGGGGGCTGAATAGCAGTTAGGAAATTGTGTAATACTTTTGATGACTAAAGTTTCTCTCTCAATTGAAAACATATCTTTTTAATACCAATATTATTCTGACAATGCTTTGTGTCTGTGACTTGTGGAATATCATAATCTATGAAAAATCAAAATTGTAGGCTACCTAATAGAGAAACATCAGAGGTCTAAATGTTGTTGTTCAAGCTGTGTTGATTCTGTGTGGTCCCATTTAGGATTTTCTTGGCAGAGATATTCAAGTTGTCTGCCATTTCTTTCTCCAGTTCATTTTACAATTGAGGAAATTGAGATAAGCAGGGTTATGTGACTTGCCCAGAGTCACACAGATGTAAGTGTCTGAGGCCATATTTGAACTCAGGAAGATGTTTTCTTAACTCCAAGCCCAGCACTTTACTGCAGCACCAGCTGTCCATGGGTCTCAAAAGGGTTCAACAAATGACCTGTGAAGAACTACATATAAGCAGCATAATAGATATCATCAAAAAAGTTGTTTTAGGATTAATACCCTAATCTGTCCCATCATGCATAGAAGGTTAATTTTCCCTCAAAAGATATTGAGACATGATTTTAGACAAGGTTAAAGAAACTAAAGGATTGTTGATGCAACTTCCTTGTTGCCTTTAGTACAAAAGCAGCCACAAGGAAAAGCATCTTAATGGAAACTTCAACCATTTGAATCAACTTAAGGTGTCCTTAATGTGTATCCCTTTTCATTATTCTTCCACTATTATGGCTAAGTAAATCTCTTTTTGTTATGAACTATAAATGTCCATTTTATTCTAGTATCAAACCTAAACTACTAGAGGACTGGTCTATGTCAGACCAGAATGGAATTATATAAAAGTCAAATAAGAGTAGGACAGTCAAGTATATAAATAGTGAAAGCCTATATATTTCATTGGTTTTGACCTAAATTCAAGAAGTAGTCCTAGAAGCAAAATTCTAATATGATGGGTAGACCCTCTGTTGAAAATTTATAGGAGTATATGAACTATAGTGCCACTTCTAGGTTTGGGGCTACTGAGACTTTCCTGTCCCGTCTCCAACATTTATCAACTAATGTTCTCTAAATAAATAGTTATGTGGTAAATATAATTCCTGCATTACTAAAATTTAAAAACAAAATTCAACATATGATTGATGTATATTCCAATGAGATTTACTGAAGTATATGAGTTACTACAAAGATAAATTACAACTGTCTGGATCTCAGATTGATAGTGCATGCTGGGAATGGGAAAGCTGCCAATGACCCACTCAAGTACTTTATATGAAGAGCATACATCTTCAATCCAATAGATTTTTCTATATACAAAGCTTTTCCATGATGATACAAGTACCAAAAATCTTGTGATCTTCACACAATGACTTTAGCAACCATATGATATGAATTGGGAGTACTCCTGCTAATTAATCTAATTAATAAGCTCTACTAATGACTTGAGTTCTTATCAGTGAGCCATTCTCCACTCCTATCTCTACAAGTGTTCTTAAAATTTTAAGAGCCACAATTGATCAGTGTTTTGTCCCTGAATTTGTGTAAATGTGAATTTTTATTTTGGAAAAAGAATAAGTAGCTTACAAAAGAAACTGGTAAACCTATGCAACAAAATCTCTGCAAACTAGAATAGAACCTACAAAAACACATAACTTAATGAGATGACAAGAAATATTAGAACAAGATAGAAGAAATATAAGATTTTAGATATCAAAACATTGTGATACAAGTCAAGAAGAAGGAATTTAAGAATCAATAAATTTAAGGAAGCTAGGTGCAGTGGATAGAACACCATCCCTAAAGTTAAGAAAACCAGAGTTCAAATCTGGTATCAGATACTTACTACATATGTGACTTGGTGCAAATCACATAACCCTGATTGTCAGAAGAGAAGAGAAGAGAAGAGAAGAGAAGAGAAGAGAAGAGAAGAGAAGAGAAGAGAAGAGAAGAGAAGAGAAGAGAAGAGAAGAGAAGAGAGAGAAGAGAAGAGAAGAGAAGAGAAGAGAAGAGAAGAGAAGAGAAGAGAAGAGAAGAGAAGAGAAGAGAAGAGAAGAGAAGAGAAGAGAAGAGAAGAGAAGAGAAGAGAAATAGTATATATTCTAAAGTTCAATTTATTATAAAAATCCTGAATATTATTGTTCATGGAAATCATAAAGGAAAATGAACTTTTAAAGCAATAAAGGCATTTCTGATGAAAGCCCAAAGCTGATATGAACTCTGAAGTATAAACACAAGAGTCTAGAAAAACCTGGAAAGGTAAATTTATTTGAACAATAGGAAAAAGACCATATGATGAAACAGATCAAATTTCCTTTCAAAACCTTAATGTTTTTAAAAGGTCTTGAAGGAGTTAAATGGGAGGTCCTTCTCTGAAGGACTTAGAATGATTTGAATGAAACTTTTTTTTTTTCATTTTTTACATCTTGCTTCATTTCTCTTAGGTTTGGCATTTATTCAAGACATCCAGCAGCCTTACATATAGTTACCTATAACTTGGGAGAAAAAATCTAAGATGTATTGTTTCACATAATTATCTTAATGATACTATACCTAAGTTCTAGTAATATAAGGAAAGACAAAATCAGTTCTCTGCTTTCATGGAGCTGATGTTCTGTCAACTTTTAAACCACTACAGACAAGAGATATACAGAGTATTTGGAAGGAAATTTTAGAGAGGAAGACATTAGTATCTAGGAAGACCAGGAAAAAGGCCTATTACAAAGGCATATTAAAAAAAAAAAAATGGACTAATATTTGAGTCTTGAAGAAGGCCAGGCAAAAATAAGACAGATGAGGAGGGAAAATATTCCAGATAATGCACTGGTTTTGTAAAATGATCTTTTTTTTTAAACAAAAAAGATAAATTCTCAGCTTAAATATATGTTGAATCAACTGGTCTATTTTCTATTCAATTGGGCTAATCAAACTGTGACCAAGCAGATCTACTCTTTGGCTGTTTTATATAACTATTCAGCATTTGATTGTTATGACAGTGGGAAAATCTAATCAATCTCTAAATGTTCAATTTGTTGGCAATAAATACACTTTCAAACTCATTTATTTTAAATTCCTTAGGCAGGCAAATGCAAATGAACCATTGCTAAATAACACTATTTTAAAAAAAAATGACATGTAGAATGAGTAGAGAGGCAGATTACTCTATCTAAGGGAAAAGTTAACAAAATGTAGTTGAGGAAGGTAAGGTAACAAAAACATTACCTGTTCTGATCCACTGTCAGGGTGGCACAGGGACCATATTTAGTTTTCAGTTTCTCAACTGCCTCAACTCAACTTCTCAACGTTAGTTAGTTAGTTAGTATTTAAGAGCTATTTCATTTCACAGTGGTATTATTAATTTAAAGTCAAGAGAATATATATTGATGATCGAGTATCCAAATAAAATATTGTATGAGTATGTATATGAGGCTATTGAAAAAGATTTTTTACTAAATATCAAGTAAATTTGTAGAAATTTTCTTGTTAATTTAAACTATTTGGAAAAAAAAATGTTCTTAAGTAGAATTTGGTGATTAAAATAAGCACTTATGTGCATCTACTTACATATACAATTTCATCTTTCATTTGTTTTTTTTTATGTTTATGAAATTTACTTTAAGATTTAGGCAAAATATGTATCTAGGAAGCATTTTATTATTTTGTTTTTTAGTTGAACTTTAAGGAAGTATTTTTAAAATATAGAAAAGAAAATATTTCCATTTTGGAAGAAAAATATCTTCTTTCTTTCAAGGAGCTACAGTTTATCAATGTGTTTACCACTTCCACAGCTGTAGATTATAATCTGTCTAGGTCATATTTTCATCCTGTCCTCCATGTCATCCAATAAATACTTCATAAAGAAGCTATCCAATTTTCTGGCAATCTTTGTCTAGGTCTCTTAATAGTGGATTCCAGTTCAATGTCAATATTTGACATTGGTCACCAGATAAATATCTCTTACATCACCAGCAGAAGGAAGCATCTGTATCTTAGAGATAGAGAATAATGCAATATTTAAAAACACACACACACACACACACACACACACAATTATGAAGATAAATAGTTAGAAACAATTGAAAGATAGAAGTAACCTTGTATGTCCTTTATTTCATTGTCTTTTATACTTTAAATGTATATTATAAATGTTCATTTTAATCACCATATTGTCCATATATTTACTTAATTAACTTATTTAAATTGACAAGGTAATTTCAGAAGTATATTTCAGATTCAATGATAAATTCCCTATAGTACCTACATATAGATGTTCACACAATTAGAAATTGTTACTAACTTCTTGCCCTTGCTACACAATAAGGCAACCACTTTGTCTAATTATGCAAATTGTGGATGATGTCCATTGTACTACTTTTTAACCTATGAATCATCATTGACTATACATTGTTTCTGTTTAAACCCACCAAACATCCCTTCATTTTATACTATACTATATATAATATATACTATAATATAGTGTATTATATATACTATAAAGTTCTGATTCTCTAGAAAAGATAGTGGTGAATGATTTGTATATAAGTAGAATCACTCAAATATTATTAGTGTTTCATTTATAAAGAATGATTTAGCTTAGCTGGATCTCATGCCAAATTCTTTGAAGTCTTATTTTTCTCTCCCAGGAATTTTACTGGTTTATGAAGCGACAGTGTTTATAACCATTTTTCATCTTTCTCTTTCCATTGTTCTTTACACCTTCCCATTTGTCACTTTTTCTGATCAGTGAAAACCTGGCCCAAACTACCCTTTCATAAGTTACTAAAGCCATGCTCAGTTTATTCCTGTCTCCACTCCTCATTCTCTAGACTTTTCCCATTTTATTGTCACCAAACTTCTTACTCTGTGGATGATTCCACTTCTTGGCCCTCTATTCTTATTACTAGGTTTCTAAAATGGAACACCATTTCAAAAAGGGCCTTTGATATGTTCACTTCAATCCAGGTTCAAATCCTCACTCTCCAGGCTTTTCTATTACCTCTCTAGAAGCCTTGCTCTTAGACAGTTACTATTCTGACTTTTTTAACCTTACCCCCAATTTCCCAGTTCTGTTTTATGTATTGTCTTTCCCCATTAGATTGCAAGCTCTTTGAAAATATGCACTCTAATTTTTTGCTTATATTTCTATCTTCAGAACTTATCCCAGTCCCTGGCACATAGCAGATTCCTAGTAAATGCTTTATTTACCTATGTCTCCTCATGCTTGATTCTGTCTGACAAATGGACTTAGATTCTAAACAGGTGCTAAACTTTTCTGTCATGTCCTTGATGCCTGGAAGGAAATTGTTTGATAGCTAAGAAAATTTCTGGTCATATTTTTGCCTCTTCTTTGTGGTAGTTTCATACTGGTTAAAATTTTATAAAAAATTATAAAAATTGGATTGTCATAAAATTATTTTATCCATTTCTAATTCTGTAGAATCAACAATTGCTTTAATTCAGTTAGATTGGAGTCATTTAAATTGTATCTATGTTCTTTTATTCTTCTAATTTAATATCAATTTTCTCTAAGGAGTTAATGGTCTGACAGAAAGCTCAGTCTGTAGAGACTCATTCCAGTAGTCATTTTCTGCAAAAAAAAAAAAAAAAGTGTGATTTTTATTTGCTGCATATCATGTCCAATACTTTCTGACTCTCTTCTTAAAGAAAATAGTCATTATCTCTGCTAGCTCCTGTATTTTATAACATTTTTTATTAATGACATGGATAAGAGTATCAATTGTGTCCTTATCAAATTTGTCTATGACATAAAGCTGGGGAAAATAACTAACACAATAAATTAGAGTATTCAAATTATACCCATAGGTTGGAATAGTAGAAACATAAAAAGAATAAAATAAAAATTAATGGGAATATACAGAAAGACTTCCAGGTGGGCTAAAAAATAAACTTTGCAAATTCATGATTAGGGAGACATAACTATATGTTAAGTAGTTTGTTTGAAAAAGACCTGAGGATCTTAGAGAAATGCAGATTCAATATGAGTGAGCAACAGTGTCACATGGCAAGAAAAGCAGGAATGCAATCCTATTATCTTAATGCTGTCCTTATCTGCTCACATTTTCACATCTAAATATCTAAAATAGGAATAGCCTTGGTATTTTGGGAAGTAGTGGTGGAAAGATAGGCAATATTTTGGGACAAACATTATCAAGCTAGAGAGTGACCAGATGAGAGTAAAAAAGAATGTAGAATACCTTGAATTCATGTTATATCATGATTGAAAATGGTTAAAGGAACTATGGATATTCACTCTAAGGGGAAAAGGTCATTTGTGGGGGTTGGGGAGTAGACTAGTGAATGAGATGAGGTGAGATCTCTCAGGATAGTTGTGAAAATCGAGTAAGGTTTCATCTACTTCAGAGTCTGAGTAGGCCTGAAGGACTTTGAAGATTGAGTCAAGGGCATACTTAAATCCCCTTCCTGCTATACTCCCATGACATCATTTTCTCCTTATTTCAGTCAAATATGGACAACTATACACTTATTGGTCAAGTTCAATTTCTTGGGTAGTTCCTGAGTTTAGAATGTAAGACCCTCAACCAATGAGAATGAGGGTCAGTGGTGGGAGGGGGTATTTGTGTTAGGGATTAGAACCCAGAAGTGCTTCCTTCCTTCAAAGGTCTGCTGGAGGGATGGGATGCCCTTCTCCCTAGAATGTATAATAAACTTTGCTTTGCTTCTAGAGATCTCTCCAGCTTTTTTTATTAAATGGTGACCCCTCACCATTTCTGAACCACACACTAGAATAGCCAAATCCAAGTTTCTTATGTGGAAGAGAGATTAGATTTATTCTATTTGACCTTAGAAAGCAGAACTATGAGCAATAAATGGAATTTGCAATGGGATAAATTAAGTTTGATGTCAGTAAAAACTCCTTCAAAACTAGAGTGCTTCCAAAGAGTTGCCTTGAGTGATAGTGATTCTTCTCATATTGCAGGACTTGATACAAAGGCTGTTTGATAGCCTTTAGGTCAATTAAGTTGTTGAAGATATTTTTATTCAAGTATGAGTTGGCTTCTGAGATCCATTCTAAATCTAAGCTTCTATGACCCCACATTTTATAGATATGAAGCTTCTCTTGATGAAGGAAGAAAGCACTCTTGAGGACCAGAGACCTGAACTTTAATCGCAATTCTATTAGTGTGGATATATCTTCTTAACTCTATTTTCTTATAGAGAAGGTTATTTTGGTGGTCTCCTGTAGTGTTCTCTGTTGAGGTTTTCTTGGGGTCTCCAGAGGCAGCCTTTGTTTCAGTTCAATAATCATTACATGAGTAGCCAGGGGTTAAAGTCCAAATACTTGATTGTCTCCTTCAAAGTCTTGTCTCCTTCACTTGGGGCTCACTAGTTTTTCTGGAGGTCTTCCAGATCTTGGTTTCAATGGAGAAGCGAAGGAGGAGAGCCTGCCACCACTTCTCTGTCTTCCCTATTTCTCTCCAAATGTCTCTAAATCCAAAGGTTTGTATTTCAGCCTCCAGCCACCACCAAGGTGGAAGATGGAATGAATCTGTCTCAGCCTCCAAGAGCTTCTAGTGTGCTTGTCCTTTCTGGCCCTGAGAGCTTCTTGCTTATATGCCCCACACTGAGTACAAACCAATCACTAGGAATATCACTAGGAAACCATTATTTGTTGTAGGATTAAATCAGTGCTAAACTAGATTTAATCATTATCACCTCAATTCCACTTAGTACCTTGTTTCAAGTTCTGGCCCATAACATCTCCTTGTAGGATTAACTCAATCATACTAAACCATGCTAAATTAGATAACTATTGTCTCTATTAATTCCACTGACTTAATACTTTGTAAGAATCCTTTGTTTCAAGTTCAGAGTTCTGGCCCATAAGAGTCTCCAAGGTCCCTTCCACTACTAACATGCTATGCATATTTAAAATAGCCTGAAGATAATGTCATTATTTTTTGTTTGGCCAAAATGGCAAAGTCCTGAACTTAATTCACAATTGTTGAACACAATTCCTGCTCTGCCTTCTTAGTGAAAAAGAAAAATTATAGATGCTCTCACAAGAGTAAATCTAGTCTAGACAAACTAAAACTTAATTTATATCTAGTGAATGAATTTCTGCTCTCTGTAGAATAAAAGGAAAAACTACTGATATCATTAGAAATAGGAAATTTAATCTATTGAGGAATCAGTTTTGTTAGGAGAAAAGATCTTTCTTGAGAAACATTTAAAGTGAAGGAGAAGGGCTCTGAATTCACCCTGGGGCAGTCTGGAGAAATCATGTGGTTAACAAGTTGAAAGTCTAAGCAGTGTGTCATAGTGATTGTTTGCTGATGCAGCAGAATTATTTTTAAGTGATATTTAATGGTTTGGGGTAGTCTATGGAAATATAAATATAAAGAGAATTCCTCTTTTGATGACTAGTGAGGTTGCACTATCACAGAAGCATCATAAGATAACTTATACTTTTCAGATTTTAAACTTGCTGCTAGATGCCAGATATACTTTAAAACCCACCTTATTAAGTCAATTTTTACACTGCCTGATTTTATTTTCACTTTTTATTCAATTGAATTGAAAAGACCAGATTCATATTCTGAACTGTTAAGATGATAGCAACGAATAGAAAATTCTACCCAATTTTGGTGCTAAGAATCATGGGAAGTTATCTCACCTAGCTTTGTACAGAAAACCTAAATATCACTATGAGATGCTTAAAAAAAAAAAACTTACCTTAGCCCAGCAAAAGCAGAATTATACTTAATTTTTAACACTCCCAAATGTGTCCTAGGATAAAGATGAACCCAAGAAATGGGCATCTAATTGAAATATAGATTCTTGACTTCTTGTGCCCATTTATTGGCATGACTTACAGGTCTTATTCTCCTAAGACACACAGGAGAAAGGCTATCTCCTTGATTTTTGTCGATTCCTATACCTGAAGGGGAAAAAAAAAGAAGTAACATTTTTTAAAGATATTAATAGGTTATCTTATTTCTATAATGAAGTGATGACAGTAAGTGAATGACAAGAAATTTTATTTTAGTATATTTAGCAATCAGCATTTTAAAGTGGCAACAGAATATTTGTAATTATTTTGATCAACATACAGAATGACTTGAGAATGACATGATATTAAAGAAAATCAAAATTTGTTCCTTAATTGCCCGGATAACCCATATATGTCCTATAAATTTTTATCTTAGAAGGGATTCCCCCTTCTGTCAATTTGAAAATAGTCACACTAAAATTAAAAGACTTTAAGATTTAGAAATTGCACCTAATCTGTCCCTTTTCTTCCTCTATGGTACACATACAAAATATGATCTGCTGCTGGGCACTTAAAATTTTTCACAATATGGTGCCAAACCACCTCTTTAAACTTCATTATACACTGATCCCCTTCATATCTCTATAATCCAGAAAAGCTGGTCTTCTTACTGCTCCCACACATAGAATTTCATCTATATCTCTGTTCTTTTTTTTTTCTCCTGAGGCAATTGGGGTTAAGTGACTTGCCCAGGATCACACAGCTAAGAAGTGTTAAGTATCTCAAACTGGATTTGAACTCAGGTCCTCCTAACTTCAGGGCTGGTGTTCTATCCACTGCACTACCTAGCTACCCCTAACTCTGTTCTTTTATAAAAGTTGTCTCCCATTTCTGGAATATGCTCTTTTTTTAACCCCACTTTTTGGAAAATGTAAGGCAGTTCAAATGCCATTTCTTATTCCTTTTTCCTCACTATTACTTCCCAGCATTATCTAATATTTAGTTGCATGTACTTTATGTGCACATGTTATCTCACTTGATAAAATATAAACTCAGGACAGATACAGTTTAATTTTTGTCTTTGTATGTTCAGTAACTAACACAATTTTTGGAACATGATAAGTGCTCTTCGATTGGGAAAAAATCACACAGGAGAAATATCCATCCTCCACTCATTTCTTGATTCATTACTTGACTCTTCTCCTCATTTCAAGACAAACAGTTCTCAGCTATTGATTGTAGACAACAAAAGATGTCAGTGCAGTTGATAGAGTCCCTGGTTTTAGTCAGAGTATTTATAAGAGAATGAATCCCAGTTCTGTGATTTCCTAGCTTTATGACCCCAAGCAAGTTTCTCCATCTGCAACTGGGATAATAATATTTTTTGCTCTTCTTTGTGAGCAAAATGCTTTAGGAATTTTAGAGTGTAAAATCAATGAGAGGCATTATTATCTGTGTAATGAAGATAATACTTGTGTGTTCTGTCTTATTGGTATAATATTAAGAAACTGCTTAGTAAATTATAAAGCATCCAATAATTATCAATGTTATTTTTGTCTTCTAGCTGGCTGCTGTATCTTTGTAAAATGCTTAAGAAAGTATCAGAATAAGGCAGGTACAGAACAGATGCTATAATATGATCTGAACAGGATAAAAGAATGAACAAATGAATGAATAAAAAAAAAATTTGAAGCACTTATTTTGGGCAAAAATTTCTCAGAGAATACCAGGAAAAACTCACTCTAGCCCCCTAGTCCTTCCTACCATGATATTTCTAGCTAAAATAAACATAAAAATAAAATACAGCAAAAAGTCCACATAGTTACAATGCAACCAACACAAACATAGATATTTGAATTTCCACAATATATCATTTTATCCTAATAGATGAGAAGCAGTGAGGCAAAGCAGACAGAGAAGTGGCTTGGAGACCTAATATACTTGAGTTCAAATTCTCTGCTTCATATTGATTGTGGGACTGTGTCTAAATCACTTAGTTTTTCAATGTTAAGTCAACATGCCAAAACTCCAACTTGTAGAGGTACTGTCATACACTAGTAGAGAGTTTTTCCTCATCTGGGAGTTCCCTATTCTAGAGAAATTACAGATCTGGTCCCTATTCTTATAATGGGAGATCCCATACATACATATAAACTTAGGGTAGCTGTTCCTGATAGGTAGTTAGCACAATGAATAGAGATCTGGTCATTAAGTCAGGAAAACCTGAGTTCAAATGTAAACTCAGATGCTTATTAGTTCTGTGACTCTGTATAAGTCATATAAACTTGGTCTATCTCATTCCCTTAACCTATAAAATGTGGATATAAATAGCAACTGTCTCCCAGGGTGGATATGAGGATCAGATGAGACAATATTTGTAAAGTGTTTAAAGTAGTACCTGGTACATAGTAGGTATTTAATAAGTGCTTGTTTCTTTTCTTTCTTCCTTTTTTGCTTTCTTCAGTGTTGGTGGATTTAATCAATGGCAGAAAAAATTCATTTGGTTATATGGATTATATAGTCTAACGCTTGAGAATATTTTCCAGCTTCTCTAGTTAGTTTTACATTAGTCATGGGATAGTGTCTGTCAGTTTTCTGGGGAACATATTTCATGGTCTAATCAGACTCACCATTAACAATCTTCTCTTGGTCAGAAACAGAGGTAATATAGTGTGATGAGAGAATGGTGGCTGGTGGCTAAATATAATCCCACAAGTCCACACATGTGGATTCTATTTTCAGTCCTTTGATTGATTGACTTTTGACTATGGGCAAGTCATTTCATCTTGCCATAACAGTTTAGTCATCAACAAAATGGTGCCTGTCTCTAAAATACGTTGAAAAGATTCTGAAACATTTTAGAAATGCTGAAAGCAAGGCAAGAAAAAAGTATTATCAGTCAACTCATGCTTTAAACTCTAATGTGAAGAACAATGGCCTCTGGGGCATCTAGATGGCCCGATATATACATCACTGGCCTTGGACTCAGGAGAACCTGAGTTCAAATGTAGCCTCAGATACTTAACACTTACTACCCAATTACCTCACCAAAAAAGAAAAAGAAAAATAATGACTTCTCACTTTGACTCATCACAGCTATGTATTCTGAGATATACTACCCTCTCACAAGTTATGGTTATTATTTGGCAATTATATTCACATTTAATTAAATTTGTGATACTTCCTACACAAAGTCTCTTCATCATATGAGGAGTGTTTGGTTCTTTCCTTTCTCTGAATTCCTACATAGCTGTTATCACTTATATAATACAACATTTGATTAGACACAGCATATAGGAGTAGAAAAAGCCTGGAGATAGAAGTTCTAGTTGTAACTATTTCAAAGTCAGCTTTGTGATTTCTGAGAAGTCCCTACTTCTCTAGGTATCTATTGCCTGGCATTTAAAATGAGGGGACTAGATTAACTATACAATTTCTGTGGTTGTTCCAGCTCCAAAACTCTATTTCAACCAGTTTCCTGTTTCCCCACTTGCACTTTTAGTTCCACAATATCATCCCTCTTGTCTTATTTCTCTTATACAACTTCCCCACAACAGTTATCCAGACTGATAGGAACATCTTAATTTCAACCTTTTTATCCAGAATTTTAGTGAGTTCTTTAAAGGTACTTGAGATGTATTTATTAAAGGTACTTATAAATAGCTTCTTTGTGATTCAAGCATTGACATGGACTATATTATATGACATTTTCTATATTTTGAAAGATTCATTTTTACTTTTAAAATAGTACCACTGCCAATCAATAATAGCTAATATTTATATCATGCTTTAAAGTTTATAAAGCATTTTAAAACTCACTTTATCTTCTCTACAACCCAAGAATGTAAAACTAGCGTTTTCTCCATTTTATAGATAAGAAAGTGAGGCATTTGATTATTTGTTCTATTAATTGAGGGAAGGAAGATAAGCCAGAGTTTATACCAACTTGAAACTACTATTCTGGTTTAGAAATGAAGTGATCACCAATAGCTCTTCACCTCCCATCAAAGCAATTCAACCCAATTCAATAGCATTTATTTAGGTCCTATTATGTGCTGAACATTGTGCTTAAATGGTAATAGTCTCTACCCTCATGGAGCTTATATTCTAATGTAACAAGGTGGCACAGTAAGTAGACTTATCACCTAGAATCAGGAGGCTCTAAGTTTAAATCCAGCCTCAAGCACTTACTAGCTGTGTGATCCTGAGCAATCAAGTCACTTGACTTGTCTGATTGACTCAGTTTCCTTATCTGCAAAATGGGAATAATAATAGTACCTACTTCCCATGGTTGTTGTGAAAAATGAATTAGGTAATCATCATACAGAACTTAGCACCAGTGCCTGGCATATGGTAATATGTTAGCTGTCATTTATTATTATTATTACTTCCTTTCTACCCCTTGATTACTTCATGTACAATAAGAATCAGCTTGACATAGTGAAAAAAGAACTGTCCTCAAATCCAGGAATATTTGACTTCAAGTCTTTTCTCTAACACATTGTATTGTATGATTGTATAATTGTATGATTCTGAGCAAGTTACTTAATGTCTTGGCACTTCAGGGAACTTTCTTATGGTTATAAGACCTAAGGCTCTTAGTGTAGTCTTAAACTATAATAGCTTAAATAGAGCCCTGAGAGATTAGATAACTTGGATAAGTAGCTTTGGGAGCTTAAAATTGCACTCAGAATTTTGGTACACCCTGTGAAAGCTTGAGAGAAGATGCCAGTCACATTGGTGAAGTGAGTTTCTACATTTACGAGCTACCTATGCCAGTGTGATCATAGATTAAGTTCCTACTCCACATAGACAGAGATAGATTGATAGATTGATCAATATCTACAAATTTATATATAGATATAGATATAGTCCTTATTTTTATATATGTATATATACATATACATTATGTATGTGTATTTCATTATCCTCCTATCTAGGTACTATGTTGATCCAGTGATATTGACCTCCTTGCCCTTTCTTGTGTCTGACACTCCATTTCACGATTCTGTGATTGTTGCTCTCAATCCTAGAATTTGATCCTACAAGTCATTCCCCAACTAATAAATGGTCAAAGGATATGAACAGACAATTTTCAGATGACAAAGTTAAAGCCATCTATAGTCATATGAAAAAATGCTCTAAATCATTATTGATTACAGAAATACAAATTCAAACAACTCTGAGGTACCACTTCACACCTCTCAGATTGGCTAAGGTGACAGGAAAAGATAATAATAAATATTAAGAGAGGATATGAGAACAAAGAGCTATCAAAGTGTGTATGCCCTTTGACATGTGCCCTTTAAACAGGGCCATTACTGGGTCTCTATCCCAAGGAAATCATAAAGAAAGTAAAAAGGACCCACAAATGCAAAAATGTAGCAGCTCTTTTCAGGGTAGCAAAATTGGAAAATGCCCATCAGTTGGGGAATAGTTGAATAAGATGTGGTGTACAGAGATAATGGAATATTATTGTTCTGTAAGAAAAGATGAACAAGCTGATTTTAAAAAGGTCTGCAAAATTTATATGAACTGATGCTGAGCAAAATAAGCAGAACCAGAAATACATTGTACACAATAACAGCAAGAATGTGTGATGATCAATTTTGAAAGACTTGATTTTTCTCAGTGGTTCAGTGATCCAAAGCAATTGCAATAGATTTTGGACAGAAAATATCATCTGCATCAAGAAAAAAGAATTATGAAAATTGAATGTAAATCAACACATGCTATGTTCACTTCTTTGTTCCTTTTGCTTTGATTTTTCTCTCCCAACATGATTCATACAGCAATGTGTATTTAAAAAAAAAAAAGTTTATCCTGTCTCATCTCTACTTCTTTGTGACTTCTTTGGCAGCTTTAAATCTCACCTTGTGTAGGATTTTTTTCCCAGTCTTTTTTACTCTTAGTGAATTCCCTCTGAGATTGCTCCCAACTTATCCTGTTTGTATTAAACTATGAGTTCCTTGAGAATAGGATCAATTTTTTCATCTTTCTTCATATTCCCAGCCCTTAGAACAAATCCTTGCACCATAAGAGATCCTTAATGAGTGCTCATTGAATGACTACTAGGTTTTATAGTACCTGCTGTGCCTCAGATGGTTTCCATTGACTATTCACTTAATCTGTGTTCATCAGTTTTCTCTTCTGTAGAACTTATAGGCCCCTATCTCTCCTGAAGCATTTGAGAAATAAATTTATGTTAAGACAAAGAACATGATGAAAGATGAAAAAACTGTAGGGATTGAGGAGGGCAGAATAGATGATTTCAAAGAAAAGTTTTAGTTCTAAGATTCCTTGATTCTATGATATTTGGATACAATGACAATGTCTAAATTATACCTGATCTTCTAGGTCAAAAGTACCCCTAAATAAGTATCAATTATATATCTTCTATTGATACTAACTCTTTAAAGATTTGTATTTGGTCCAGCACTTTCTATCACAAAAAAAAGCAATACTTATGAATGTTAAAAGACTAAACAAAGCCTTGTTCAAATGATATTCTCAAGTATTCTGAATGTGACAAATGGGGCAACATCAAGTATTCAAAGTCTTTAAGGATGTATAAAATATTTAAGGTTCAGGAAGTTTTTTGTAATCACAGGAGACTATGATATAAAGAAGTCATGCTCCTAATATTTAAGTAAACTGAGGTTTAACAAAGTACTGAGGACCCAGAAAGATCATTGAAATCAAAGCTTCTTGGCTTACCTAAAAATCTAACAAAAGTTCTGAAATTTTTTGCTTAACTGGATATTTCCAGCTAGGTTCCATGACATCTTCTTTCTTAGGAAGCTGTATGTGCGATTACAGTTTTCTACGACAAATCTAACAAACTTCAGTGGTTATTGTTTTAATTAAGAATAACAACAATCTTCATCTCTGCCCTAAACTGCTAAAGACTATAATCATTGCTATTTTCCTCATTTTGTAAGGCTATTTTTGCTAGTGAGGCAAAAATATAATTTTTGTTCATGTGGCACTTAATTGTGAACAGCAATGGCTAAAGGATTTTAAAGGTCAACAGGTCCAGATGTTTGGTCATTAGTCACCACCATCTAAACCACCTTCAATATAATAAATATGGATAAAATAAGGAAACACTTCAGCCATCAACAAGATTAGTGTTTGGGACTAATAGGACCCTGATTTTGCTTTTTAACTTTGTTAACGTATAACCCTTCCAGGGCAGAGGATTTCACTTGAAGTAAATCTCTTCTCCCACATTGCTCTTATTTCTGAAGTTTATATACATTCATTAATGGCACTTCCATTCACCAAAGAAGGGCAGCCAAGCTTTTAAGTATTTTAATACTTTGCATCACACTTCATATCTTTTTTTTTTTTTTTTTCAAAACAACATCTTGGAATGTTTAAGAAGGTGGCTTTGTTGGACAGTCAAGTAATTGTCTGATAAAGTAGCCCATATCTGTAGCTGTGAAACAACATATTAGAAAGAATTTATTAAGCCAATTATTGACCTATTCTGTAGGCCTCTGTAGGAAAATTCTTTCAAGAATTTTTTTCTTTTTTCTTTGTTTTGTTTTTGTTTTCCTGCTTGGTTTCTACATTGGCTGAAAATGAAACAACAAATAAAGAGATAGATTTCTAAAACTTGATGTCTCTAATCTGATAGGTTTCACAGTTAGGCTGTCTAACATTCCAACACAACTGATGGAAAAGTGAAATAATCAATCAGATAAGTGGGTGTATTGTTTAGCTAAAAGACGCCAAATAACCAGTTTGATTCTTTTTAACAGAATTCAACAGTTGCCTTGTCATTATGTAAACCCAGTCCAAGTCTAATCTACAATATCTGCTGTTCCATATGTGCATAGAGGGAAGAGATTAGGTAGAGAGGACATAAATTCTTGTGTTTTAATTTTGGATATGCAAAAAAAAATCTTTTTCTATTTTAGAATATTAATTCTTTGTCAGTTTTAAAAGGTAATGATTCCTTAGTTGCTTCAGTAATTCAAAGGTTAAACCTGAAAGGATTAAAAATAAAAAAAACCTTATAAATGTGTCACAAATCAACAGAAGTTAATTAGCATCTCTGCCTATTTACTGCTCTATTTGGGAACAGATTCTCATATTTTGAATTTTCAGAAGACTTAATAAATATCTCCTTGATTTTCATGTCTTTCTTTATATCTCAGGTACAATATAATCTCTCTATTCCATACTGAAAGATTATTTTGATTGATAAAAGTCTGTAAAATGGAGGATACCAAATTGCAGAAAACCCATTCTACTGTGTTTATTTTTCTTCAGTTCAACATTATAGTTGAATAATACTATATTCAATCCCTCTGAGATTACTTCCAATTTATCTTGTTTGTATTAAACTGAGATCCTTGAGAACAGGGTCATTTTTTCCATCTTTCTTCATATCCTCAGTTTTTAGAATACTAATTTGGAGGCAAAGTATTAAGTTTGAGGCTCATATGGGTCACTTATTTTCACTGTACTCTATGGCCACAGATTAAACCAGTGCCTTGTACAAATTTAAGCATGGGAACACATCAGCACAATGACATCACTGCTATGAGGAAAAAGAAGTTTAAAAAATAAATTAAACATTGTGGGGATCTATAAAATCTGAACAGTAAGTAAGAACATCATAATATAAAAAGGTAGCATTTTGACATTTTTCAGCTATTTTAAAGGCCCAACCTAGACAATACTAATTACAATCATTTATAGAAGAAAAAAAAAAAGGTCTCTGAGATATTCGTTATCAATGGTAATTTGGTGATTCTCTTTTTTTCTTTGTAGCATGTAGTTTCCTGTTTTCACAAAAAGGAGGGATCTCATTATGGGTTGTGTCTCATGGCACTGTGCCTTCAGATGAAAAGCAATAAATTAAGTCAGTCATCTGGATGTTGTCTACATGATGCTAAACATCCAAATACTCACAAACATCCAAATAATTAACTACATTTTTCAATTTCAATCCAGATGTTTTGGTGTTGTATAACAATCAGTTGTTGATCTCCTAAAACTCAGAAACCATATCCTATATTTTTTTCAGAGCTATTTCCCAAATGACATAAACAATGCTTGTGTATAATATATGCATGTTATATGCACACTTCATGCAGCATATCATATTACACATACACACATCCACATTTCAATTCAGATAAGGTTATCAGTGGTATTCATTTGCTATAGTTATAAATCTAAAAACAAGCTTTCCAAAGCCTGCATCTATCCTCATTTAATCTGGGAACATTGTCACAATTTATGTAATGTGCTGCTCTAAAGGTTAACAAGAAAACATCCAATTTCTTTTTTCAAATGTCAGCCAAACACTTTATAGATTTTTCCTCCGTCCCCTTCTGTAGCCCCCTTTAGTTAAATTAGTACAGCTGTCTGAAAGATCAGATTTAAAGCCTTCAAATGTTCTCTTGGTCTTAGAACAGATGCCTCAGGAGACTTGCCAGCTGAAAGGTAAGTTGGATTAGAGTAGCCTGTTTTCCAAGTACTTTGTATAAACAGAGCTGACAGGCACCAAAGCGAGGGCACAATTTGTCTATTAGAGGATCTATGGAACCTGAAGAGAGTACAAATTTTTACCCTCCAAGCATGAAATGGATTGACCAAGAAGCAATTCCAGACTTCACCAATGAACAAGAAAAAAAAAAAAAAAAGATACTTTACAGGGTGGCAGGTTTCTAACTGATGTGATTAAAGCATATAGAATAGGGTAAAGGTGTGAGGTTGAAAGCAATTAATGCATCAGTCTAAGAAGGACATCAGCCTGGGCCCAGCTCCCCAGTGGGAATATTTAGCAAATACTAAATCTCAGCACATGAAGGCTGGGATCTGGTTTCAGTTCACCACAAAAGCATTAATATCAATAGAAGCCGTCCTCATTGGTCAAGTAATGACTAGACATTGTGAAATCTGAGGCAGAGTAGTCTGCTTAGAGCATTTGAAGTAAGAATGGGCTTATAGAGCAATACTGCACCTGTTTATTTTTACCAAGTGAGAGTTTGGCAATTTTTTATTCCTTTCTGAGGACAACTGAATCTTTACTGTCATTTTCACAGAATTGAACAGCACAAGTGAGGTATTACTCTACGGTTGACACACATGGAAAGTCCATATTGGCATTAGGCCTAGATAAGCAAATACATTAAAAAATATGAACAAGGGTAGGAGGAAAGTTAAATTTCTATTGTTCTAGTTTGGGGAGTATACTTTAAAAAGAGAGAGAGAGAAAAATAAGAAAAGGGAAAAAAACTATATTTTTAACAGTTCTGAATTTTTTTACTTCTTTCATTTGGTACTCTCTATAATGTGTTTTTTAACAGTGTTTTACACATAGCTGGAATTGAACAAATGTTTGTTGAATAGAATGTTTGAGAATCCAATGAACTTCTATACGAATATTCTGAGTGTGGATTTTTACTCCCATTTCTGGTGTGTGTGTTTTTTTGTTACATTTTGAGTTCTGAGCTGTCTCCTTCTTTCCCTCCCAACTCCATACTAGAGAAGACCAACAGTTGAGAAGGATATATGAAACCAAGTAATATGTATTTTGGTATATCTGTTCTTTCTTTAGAGGTGGATAGCATCTCCTACCATATTAGGTACTTTGTAGTTGATTTAAATATTCATATTATTTAGAATAGCTTAGTCATTCATTTACTCCTCAAAGAATATCACTGTTGTTGTGTACAGGATTCCCTTGGTTCTATTCATTTTTACTTTACATTACTTCATGCAAATCTTTCCTTGTTTTTCTAAAATCAATCTCCTTATTGTTTCTTATAGCACAGTAGTATTTCAGTGTATTTTTTTTTAATTTTTAGTTTTTCATACAGCTTGCAAATATTTGGAGAATTGGGAGCTCTATCTTGACCATCATTTTATTTTCCTTTTAAATTACACCATTAGAGCTACAGATTTTTGTACTAGCTACTTCTTCAAAAAGGATCATTTTATTTGAGTTAATACAAATATGATAATATTAGATGTGTCATTCAAATGAAAGGAGTTTGGGGAGCTTCTGTCCTTCATCATAAGACTTTCCATTCTTAAGTTATCCTATGCCTCATTCAAAGAGATAATAAATCTAAGAAGCTAGCCAAAGAAGCCCAATACACTTATCCATGAATTTTAGTTTGTTTTTATCCTTCATGGAATAACTAGGATAAAACAAATTGGAAATATATTTATATACTATCACAACCATGCCTTATACCTATATTAAAAGCTTAACCCATATGGAAAATTAATAAAAAAACATTAAAAATCACTGACTTTCACATTCTTGGGCTTAAATGAATGTCTGTAAACTTCAGAGAATTAATTATGTTTATCATATTCATTAAATATGCTAAATTGTTATGTCCTTTCTAGTTTAAAATGGAAGGTATGAATTTTACTATATTTTTATGGTCTTTAAGGATTATTTACTTCTTGGACAAATGGAGACATGATCTTCAAAATTTATTAGCCAAATGACCTGAATCAATTAACAACTTATCTGAACTGCAGTATCTTTTTTTTTTTTAAGAAAGATATAGAGAGGTAGCCTTAAATTCACTAATATTGAGTGTCTGAGCACAGAACAATATCTTCAAATAAGTAATTTTCTAAACTAATTTAGCCATGGGCCACATTTGTGCTTGAAATATGTTGATAGAACGTAAAAAAAAAAGTTTGACTAGAGTTATGGAAACATGGGATAACTTTAGGATAAAGGAAGTTAATAAAATTTGGGGATAAGATAAATTTGTATCCTTCTTCACTGGAAGAAAAAATGCATATATAATATATATAATGATACCAAAAAATAGCTTTATATTTAATACTTTAGGGAGAACTATCACTAGAATGACAATTTTCTTAGAGAATTATTATTTGTGTATAATGAAATACCCCTCCCAGGATACTATGCAGTTATAATTGCTTTCTTCTATTAGAAAATTAGCCCTCTGAGGGGCAACTAGATGGCACTGTGGATAGAGCACCACCTCTAAAATCAGGAGGACCTGAATTCAAATTTGTTCTCAGAGAGTTAATTTTCCTAGTTGTGTGACCCTGGGCAAGTCATTTAACCCCAACTGCCTCAGTGGAAGGAAGGAAGGAAGGAAGGAAGGAAGGAAGGAAGGAAGGAAGGAAGGAAGGAAGGAGTTCAGTAGACATAAGATTTAAAAAATAATATTTGAGTGTGTAGAAAAAGTTTGAAAAATAATAGTTGATTTACTATTTATTATTTGTTTGTATTAGTTAATTTACTATAGGTAAGTTGTACAGATAGGGATTAAAGATTATATTCCTCCAGAATCTTCTTAGTACTTAGCCACTTATTGAGAGTTTTGTGATTTTTTTTTTCCAATTAGGAACTAAGCAATATTCAGGATAGGACAATTTACCAGATAATTTCCCAGTAACCTGAGAGATATATTTAAAAGTCAACTAAAGAATAATTTCTTTTATCTGAAAAGATACAGATAAGTTGAAGAGTATTTGAGTGACTTTAAAGAAAAATTCATTTACTGAATATATTATAATATTATAAAAAGCATTTGAAAAAATGAAAAAAGTGGAAAGTGGAAAAATGAAGAACTATGAAAATACTATTAAATGAATGGGCTCAAACATTTGACTTTTAAAAACAGATCAGTACAGTTTCTATAAAGAAGTTATTGCCTTCTTATTTTGCATTCTGGGGAAAAAATAAAAAATAAATAAATAGAATTTTAAAACCTGTCAAAATGGAGGAAATAACAATTTATGTAAGAAATTAGCTAGTAGTTCCATGTGATTACAACAATTTATTCACCAAAATCTCTTTTCCATTAAAACCATGAAACTTCTTTGTTGCCATATGCAATTATCTGAAAGAAGAAAATGATTTAACAGATTGAAAGAAAACACAAAATTGTATTCAAAATTATTTGCCAACTTGAATAGTTCTAGTGTAGTAATGTAGTCCCAGTCCAATTTTGGAAGATAAGAAAAAACACTCTACTACTGAAGATTTTGTTACTCATTTTTTTGCTACCTTATGGCTTCCTTTAATTTTGTCTCACTTAACTAAAATAAATAAATAATTTAAGAATTATACAATATATAATTCTTGTTGTCTACATAGCAAGGTCTTTATCCAACACGCAGTCCATAGCACTTTTGTTTTCTTTCTCCTTTGTAAATATACCACTGAGCTTAAAATGCAGTCTGGGTAATTAAAATAAAGCTGACTAGCTTCATATATAATGTGTGTGTCTACATACATACATATATATATATATATATATATATTTGCAGTTTTTGAATTCAATAAATTTCTTGAATGAGGATCAAATTCAAGCTCCAGTAATTATTAAGAAATCAATGAGATACTGTGTATAAATAATTTTGCAAATCTTTAAACTATTTGCTATAACATTAAAAATAACAAACTTGATCAAATTAGTAAAATAAAGAGAAAATGGAATCAACATGTCTTATTATGAAAAACTAATACCATTTATTTGGATAATACTTATTTTGAAATGTATAATAATCCAGTCAGTGCTAAGGTGAAACAATTTCTTGCTGTCTATGAGAGTGTACATATTTTGCATAACAGTTTAATAATTTTAAAATTTCAAGGATGTTGACACTATTTAAGGGAATAAATTGTTCCCTACTTTTTTTTCCCTTTTGTTCTTTTTTCTTTTAAAAACAAATAAACAATCTTACTTTTAAGGAGACCTGATTTAACTCGTTAAAATCCCTCCACCATATGGATTCTAAATTCTATGTACCTTAATAAATAATCTGAGGTTGCCTTAACCAAGATAGAAAAATCTCTGTTATCCTATACCTGATAATGACTCTCTCCCAAAGTAGCTAGTCTGGTCCCCATGACACAGACTTACAATCTGTTAATAAGCCTGGATATTCCTTTCTGGTGTAGCCACCAAGGTCCAGAGCAATCTAAAAGGAATCTGGAATCATCTAAATACTTTAAGTACTTTATTGATGCTACATGGCTCCAGTACAGTGCTACAAGAAATAAACTTGCTCTGCATGCATAGCCTGAACTAGACTTCCATTCTGGATATATCTGAATTACTTATAAATGTGACTTCCATCCTATTCTTCTGCAATGTCTATAGCTATCCCTTTAAAGTAAATGCTTTTCCCATTTTATAAAAGAGAAAATGGAGGCTCAGAGAGGTTTAGTGACTTGCCTGGAGTCACAAACCTAGACAGTATCTGAGACAAAATTTGAACTCAGATCTTCCTGATTCTAAGTTTTATACTCTATTTACTGAAACACCTACTTGCTCTTCAAGCAGTTAGTTGCCTTACCTTTGTTATGTGGTACTCATATTAGACCTTAAATAATCCCATATTCAGGATTCTGTTTACCATTTGTAATCTTCTTCCCTGGTAGTCATTCATCTTCTTCTTAAAACACTCTCACTATTGAACTCATCCTTTTTAAAAATCAACTAACATTTATTGACCTGCTTACTATTTGCCAGGTATTGTGCTTGTTATAACAAAGAGCAACATCCAAGCAAAACCAACAGACATAATGAACACTATATATTAATACCATTTATTAATAAAAGCAAACCGACTTACTCCATACACCATTTCAAAGCTTCTGCCTCATTTTCACAATATCATGACATGAAATTAGAGCGGAAAGGGAACTTAAAGGCATCCTAGCCCAAAATCTTACTTTGCAAATGAAAGAAGTGTGATTTAAGTCTAAGTTCCCAGACTGATTGTTTTTACTATGACATGTTCCTAGTTCCCATCTGAAATCTTTCTAGCCTTGTAGGACTTAACATATCTTGTGATATAATGTCATAGCTTACAAGAACTCTCCCTCTATATCATAATAAAGTAATAAAATAGAATGTTTGTGAAGTCTCTATACAAAATAGTTTCCTAATTAAGCAATGAATAAACTTTTCATTAAAGAAAATAAGGTTTTGGACCTATGCTTCTTCTTTTAGCCATTGATTGGAATAATGTGAATTGTTTGAAAATATATATGGGAGCCATATTTTAAAAGGCTCAAATTTTATTTTTTTTCAGTAAAATTTAATTTATAATTTTTTTTCATAATTATAGCGTTTTATTGACAGAACCCATGCCTGGGTAATTTTTTACAACATTATCCCTTGCACTCACTTCTGTTCCAACTTTTCCCCTCCCTCCTTCCACCCCCTCCTCCAGATGGCAAGCAGTCCTTTACATGTTAAATATGTCGCAGTATATCCTAGATACAATATATGTGTGCAGAACCGAATAGTTCTCTTGCTGCACAGGAAGAATTGGATTCAGAAAGTAAAAATAACCCAGGAAGAAAAACAAAAATCCAAACAGTTTATATTCATTTCCCAGTTTTCTTTCTTTCAGTGTAACTGCTTCTGTCCATCATTGATCAATTGAAATTGAGTTAGATCTCTTTGGCAAAGAAATCCACTTTCATCAGAATACATCCTCATACAGTATCATTGCTGAAGTATATAATGATCTCCTGGTTCTGCTCATTTCACTTAGCATCAGTTCATGTAAGTCTCTCCAAGCCTCTTATACCCCAAAGAAATACTAAAGAAGAGAAAGGAGCCTGTATGTGCCAAAATGTTTGTGGCAGCCCTGTTTGTAGTGGCTAGAAACTGGAAAATGAATGGATGCCCATCAATTGGAGAATGGTTGGGTAAATTGTGGTATATGAATGTTATGGAATATCATTGTTCTGTAAGAAATGACCAGCAGGATGAATACAGAAAGGCTCAAATTTTAAACAACAAGTTAGAGAATGTTATTTTGTCCTAGAGGCAGGAGAGTTTCATTGAATAGTCTTAAGCAGGAGAATACCTTAGACAAAACTGTTTTCTGGAAAGATTATTTTGTCAACTGTGAGATAAATGTATTAAAGGAAAGAGAGAGTGAATCCATGAAGACCAATTACTTGAATAGCCCAAGGGAAAGGAGATTAGTTGGTGGTTATGTGAGTGGAAAGAAGGGAATGATCTGATATATGTGTTGTGTGGATAGAATCTATAAGATATGGCAACTTAATATTGAGGAGAAGGGCAAATCAGAGTTTCTGTTGATTTAGAAATTAAATGTAGATAACAAGAAGAATGCTTTTAACTGATATGGAATTTCAGTTTTCTGAAAGCTTTCTTCCTTAGATTTGCACATGAGTTTGTACATATTGATTTTGAAAAGTCAGCCCATACATCTAAATAGAGATGGTCAACAGGCAGTTGATTACAGATAACCTAGAACTCAAAACATAAATCTGAACTAAATATCCAGTTTTAGAAGCTATCTGTTTAAAAATGATAAATAAAATTAAAGCAATTATTCAGGCTGCCAAATTAGAGGGTAAAGAGAGAGAATTTTTTAAATGGTCCAAGATAAAACTTAGAGGAGGGAAGTATTACCCTTTGAGAGAAAAATGTGAATCATGATCAATCAAAGGAGACTGTATAATGGTAAAATGTCCAGGAAGAGAATATGAAAAGAAAGAAGTCATAAAAATCAAAGGAGGTGAGATTTTCTGAAAGAAGGGGATGGACAGAAGTAATGAAGATTAAGAAGGATAAGTACCCAGAAAAAAAAATTACCTTTACTAATGAAGAAATTGTTAACATTGATGAGAGTGATTTAATCAAGTCTTGGGATCAGAAGAAAAATTGCAAGGAACTGAGAAGTAAATGAGAGGGGAAGAAGCATCAGAAACAAGGAGAGAATGTTATTGTTTTCTCAGAGTTTGGTGGGCAAAAAGAAAACTTACTGCTCCCGGGGCATCCTTCTACCTTCCTCATCTTGACTGCTCATATGGTTTGTCATATGGAAGTCTATAATGCTATTCCTTCCAATAACATGGAAACCATCAAATTTTACCAGATATGCAGCCTATTCTTTATCCTCCCATGTATCTTAGCCCTTCTACCTCAATATTTTTTTCACATCTACACTTACTCTGACTATACATTCCTTCTGTCCCATTTTCAACCCTTTGGTGAACCAGCTCAACTCTACACTGAATTCTAATCTTAAATTACTTGTTTTCCTTGTTCTATTATCAATCACACCTTGCCAGATTTCAACCTTGGACTACTTCCAACATCTGCCACTTTATTCCTACTTTGTGCTACTGAATAGAGCTGGAAGAAGTCATGGAACCATGATGACTGATTCACTATGAATGTATGTTATCTCAACTGGGCTTTCTCTGTAGCAAAGGAATCTGTCAACAATCTAATCAATTCTCTTTTTCACTCACTATCCCAGCTGTTCCAAATCTTCCCATCTCTCCTCAAACTTCCCTATGACCTCCTTTCATTCCCTGACATGACCCTCTCAGCCAAGGATTTCACTTCATATAACATGCTCTTTTCCAAGAGCCCCATTTCTCCCTTTCTCCTCATCTGACATCTTCTTGATATCATCTTTTCTTTGACTCTCATTCTTTCTAAAGAATGAGTCCCCTAGGAGATTTCATCTCCTGTCTTCAACAGATTGCCTTGACTGTTCTCCCTTCTTTTACTCTAATTTTCCATCTCCCCATCTTTTAATTTCTTCTCTACTACCCAAACACATATCCATGTTTCCCCTCATCCTTAAAAAGTCCTACTATCTCTTCTAGACATGATAATATATACTCTCCCTTTCTCAGAGAAACTGTTGAAAGCTATTTACATTCAATGCTTCCATTTCCTTTCCTCTAATTTTCTTCTAAATTCTTTGCCATCTGTCTTACTCTATCTTAAGTCAACTGAAGAATATTCCATCCAAATTCAATAATGATTTGTTAATCACTAAAACTAATAGCCTTTATGTAAATCTCTTTGGGTCATTGCATATTGTTCACTTTTTCTTCAAGATTACTGTCATCTCTGAGTTTTTGTGACACTACTGACTCTGATGATACTGTCCTGATTCTTTTGCCTGTCTCCTTTTTCTCATCTTGGTAATTCATCCTTTATGTTCCTACCCTGTTAGTATCCCCCGAAGGTTCTGTTCTGTACTCTCTCCTCTTTTTTTTTTAAATCTAAAACTCTTATTCAGTCATTTCATTAGATCTCATGAGTTTAATTATCATGTCTATGCAAATGACTGTATGATCTATACATTCAGCCCTAGTCCTGAGTTCTAGTCTCACATCAACTTCCTCTTGAAAATTTTGTATTGGATGTCTCAAAATCAACATGTTAAAAATATCTCATTATCTTTTTTACAACCTCCTCTTCTAGATTTCCTTTTTTTAAAAAAAATATTTCTAGTTATACATTTAAAATATGTTTTCTTATGAATCATGTTGGAAGAGAAAAATAACAAAAGGGAAAAATCATGAGAGAAAAATAAGAAGAAAAAGAAAAACATAGTATGTATTGATTTACATTCAGTATCTATAATTCTCTCTCTCTGGATGCAAATGGTGTTTTCCATCCAATGTTTATTGGGTTTGCCTTGGATCACTGAACCACTGAGAAGAACCAAGTATTTCATAGTTGATCATTGCACATTTTTTCTGTTATTGTGTACAATGTATTCCTGATTCTGCTTGTTTCACTCAGCATCAGTTCATGTAAACCTCTCCAGGCCTTTCTAAAATCAGCTTGTTCATTTTTTTTATAGAATAATAATATCCCATTATTTCCATATATAGCATATTCAGCTATCCCTCAACTGATGGGTGTCGATATTATAATTCTTTGCTACCACAAAAAGAGCTGCTACAGACATTTTTGCACACGTGGGTCTTTTTCCCTCTTTTGTGAGCTCTTTGGGTTACAGATCTAGTAGTGGAATTGCTGGGTCAAGTTTAGTACCCTTTTGGGCATAGTTTCAAATTGCTCCCCAGAATGGTTGGATCATTCCACAACTCCACCAGCAATGCAATGCATTAGTGTCTCAGTCGTTCCACATGCCTTCCAACCTTTATCATTATCTTTTGTCATCTTAGCCAATCTGAGAGGTGTGAAGTAGTACCTCAGAATTATTTTAATTTTCATTTCTCTAATCAATAGTGATTTAGAAGTTGTTTTTTTTTATTATAAATTACTTTAATTTCTTCTTCTGAAAATTAGATTTCCTTTTGACTATCTAGGATCCTACCATCCTTCTGAGGTCAAAATATTTGTATAATCTGCATTCCTTCTACTAATTCACCCCACATATCCCAGTCAATAGTTAAATCTTATTCTTTCTTTCTCTACAATATGTGTCACATATATTCCCTTTTCTCTGGTCATACAAAGACCAATCTAATCCAGGTGTTTATCACCTAGAATATTGCAACTATCTCCTAATTGTTCTGTGTCAGATTTCTTCCTAATCCAACCCATTGTCCATACAGTCACCAAAATGATTTTGCTAAAGTTCATATTTCACCATGTCAGTTTTCTTGCCCTCTTCACTATTCTCCCATGTTCAAAAAACAAAACAAAATAACAACAACAACAAAAAAAAACAAACAAAACAAAAAACCTCTCTTGACCCCCTATGTTCTCTTCTATCAAATATAAACTTTTAAAGTCTCTTGTGATTAGTCCCCTTTCTATCTTGGAGTCTTCATATAAAATATTTCCTTCCACCAACCCTGTAATCTAACCATTTTGTCCTGATTAACATTTCTTACCTGGGCTACTGTTTTTTTGTCTCTCCCTTTCTCAATTCCGTACCTTATTCTCTGGACTTTTCCACCTTTCTATCAGCATTCTTAACATGAAGATATATTCACACTGCAGTCCCCTTTACTAATTGGTGAGTTCTTAGTTTAGACAGCCATTTCATGAGGTCTCCAGGCCATGCATTCTCAGTATAGATTTGGATCCATTCCCTAGACTTCTTCACCTTCTCACTAGCAGAATTGCCCCTGCTCCCCAAAGTCCTTCAGGACAGAGACCTTATTTTTTCCTATTATTTGTATCCTTGACACAGCACAGTGCAACAGTAAGTGCTTAATAAATGCTCTACCATTCATCCCTCTGTTTATCTATCCATTTATCTATCTATCTAATAATCCCTGACAATCTTCAAATTCAATTCATTTGCTGCCTTCTGAAGGAGAGTTTTTCTGCTGTCCCCCTGATCTCATCACAGTATCTTCCCTTCTAAGGTTATCTCTAATCTATTCTATGTATCCAATTATGTAAACCTGCTTTACCCATTAAAATATAAACTCATTAATCTATATAAACTTGAGATTTACTTTTTCTTTGAAATCTTCCATGCTTAGCAAAATGAGGAAGGAGGGAGGGAACAGATCTGTATTAAGTGCCATAAATATTTTACAGATATGTTATTTGATCATCACAATCCTTCTAATTGGATTAGGATTGGATTCTTGATATCAAGGTGGGTAATATGTTAATCTCCAGTTCCACTATGAAAAATTGAGGCAAATCAAGATTAAGTGACTTGCCCAAGATCACACAGCTATTTAGCGTTTGAGGAATTTCAAATTTCTTGAATGTAGGCTCAGTAGTCTATCCCCTGAGCCAACCAGGGTCTTGTTCTTAATATTTGGCTGTTTTAGTCATGTTCAACTCTTTGTGACCCTATTTGGAGTTTTCTTGACAAAGATACTGGAGTGATTTGACATTTTCTTCTCTAGCTCATTTCAGAGATGAGAAAACTGAAATAAACAGGATTAAGTGATTTGCCTAGGGTCATACAGCTACTAAGTATTTGAGGCCAAATGAATCTTCCTGACTCTAGGCCAGATACTCTATCCACTGTATCTTAATACATCTTGACTTATTGATTTTATAGTTGAAGATATGAAATCTCCAACAAGTAAAGTCACAAGGTGGCAAAAAACATGTTCAAAGCCCATCATCCTCTGGTTCTTAAACTATGCCTCTAACCTTTTGGTTAAAAAGTGTTTGAGTCATTCACTTCATAACAACTAATGTCAGTGAATCACAAAACTTAGGAGCTAGAAATGCTCTTGAAGTTTTTGAACTTTCATGTTTACATTGTAGATTATCCATCATCTGAACTTCTAATTTTTTAGATTGTGAAAACTGAATTGGAAAGTGGAAGAAAAGTAGGAAAAGGAAAAGTTATAAAAAACTTTGAAAGTCAAATGGGCTTTTTTTTAATCCTGCCAATAAAAAGGAACCACTGGAATTAATTCATTGATTTAATAATCATTCTTTTGAATGAATGCATTACAAAAGTTTGATTCTCTCTCTTATTAGATAGGCCTTGACTTTATACATAATTCAGAAACAAACTCATACATATATATGTATGTATATGTGCATCTACCTATCTATCTATCTATATACACATATACATGCACATATTTATCCATTTTTCTTAGTTATCTATATTCTCTTTTCAATTGTTGAATAATTTTTGGTGATTAAGATTGATTTCATTTTCTATATTTCAGACTGCTACTCATTCCTTGATCTCATATTGTCATTATCTACCTTTATGTTTTCATATAGTCCCCATTCTTCCATATTTGGAATACACATACATGCATACAAATATATATTTTTTTTCATTTTACTTATTATTTGAATCCTTCTTATCCTTCAAGACTCAGTGCTGCATATAGGTGTCCCTTTCTCTAAGTTAATTTCCCTAATCGCTACCCATTCCTAACACACAATCAAAGGTACTACTTTCTTCTTTAAATACTCCGTAAGTACTTTGGATTAGTCCTTGTATTGTACATATTTGTGTACATGGTATATCACCCTTAGTAGAGTGTGAGCCATTTCATATCAAGGGCTGTATGGTTCTTTACCTTTTTTTGTCTCTAGTTCCACACATGGTAGCATGAACATAATAGGTACTTTATAAATTTTTGTTGAAATAAGTGCACACAACCCCAGTGAACAAAGAACAGAATATAAGATATTAAATGAACACAACAACAAAAAAAAGATGTAAAGGGAAAACTGAATATGTGTCTTCTATGAACCAGAAAAACATCACAAAAGCAAGGTATTAAAAATAGCAATATGACATTTAGTTCAAAAAGTATTCATCAAATATCCATTATGGATAAGACACTGTGTTAAGTACGAGGCATTCACAGACAAAAAGGGAATGCTGACTACTCTCAGAAAACTTATATTCTAAAGGGGGCAGATAAATAAGCATAGAGTGATAATCAGATAAACAGATAAATATGTATAGAGTGAGACAGAAAAAAGAGACATCAAATGCTCTAGAAAAATCTGAATAGTGAAAAAATATTTTCAAGTGACAGTCAAAAAAGTCTATACAAAGGTGTCTATTTTGGGGTCATTATATGAATGATAACACTGATGCTGAAGATTTTCTGTTTTTTCTAATTCTGCAATTAAAAGAAAAAAGAAAAAGGAAATATTTTTAGTGTGGACTTAAAGTGTCTTACATAGAAATTTGGTAGACTTTAAAGAGAGAGATTTCAGTCTTTCATTGCATTCCATATGCTAATAATCCAAAGTATACTGAATGATAAGAACTTTATAGAAAATATGTAGCCTAATAAGTTCATGGAGATTATAAAGACATAATTCTATTTAATAATGAATTCTAAGCTTGTGTCAAAAGAAAGCCATTGAATTGATTTTAGGAATGGCATTTTCTTTATAATTCTACAATTAATCAAGTCATGATATCATAATCATTCAGTAACTAACTAATGTAGTCAAAAATCTAATATATAATGATACTCATAAAAGAAATAGATCTTAGAGATCAACTGAACCAAACAACCCCCACCTCATTTTTAAACCACTGAGACAAAGAAATAAGTGCTAACCAAGATCACAGAACTAGATAATGAGATGGCTAGTTACAGAAGCAGATCTACTGACTTCTAGTCTGATACCTTTTACTAAAAGTCTCACAAACACCTTTTTTAGGAACATTTGACTGTCCATTTTTCAATATGGCTTAGTTTTTTTGTTTGTTTAATTTTCATTGAAAAAATAGTCAGTACTGGGTGACTCTAGATGAGTGACTTCAAATACAACTATACTATTCTGAAAAACTTTTGTGTCTGAATAGATAAAAATCAATTACAGCATTAATTTGATTTTAGAAAACTTCTTTTATTAAGCAACTATTGGCTGAAGAGAATTGACTGTTAAATTTTCAATGTGAACATTTATATCTTGGAAATCAACAAACTACAAATCAGGTCTTAATTTACTCTTTTGTAATTAATTAATTTTTGTCTGGGCTTAAAAAAGAGATGGAGAAAAATGTGAATCATGTGAATTAAACTTTAAAGTGTGAACTAGGTGATTTTTTTTCCCTCTGAAAAGCTAGTTGTTAAATAGTTATCAGCATACTACTGAGCAAAGGCTTAGCTAGTAAAATGGAGATAGAAAAAAATCATTTCTTTGTTTTTTTTTTTTTTTAACATTTTAACATTCAAACATATGACCAAAATGAAATTTTGTTCCCCACATCTGCATCTACAAGTTAGTCCCACCAAAAAAACAAAAAATGCTTACTGCCATATCACAATTTAATTGTAGCCAGATTTAATATTTTTAAACAAAACTTATTCTTATCTTTAATGGTTTGGGGATGGGCTGTTTATTTTTTCTGGAAATGGTTATAATAAATAAAAGGAAAGCCAGAGTTGTTAAAGATTATATGAAATGAATATGTGTTCTTAATTTCTTTTATCTTTGTGTCCTAAAGAACATGAAATGTTCCAGCACTCATATTCACTGGAGTAGAGAATATTAAAATTCATATGCAAAAAAACTTTAAATCTATGCTACTTAGTTGTATCTATATAAGGGCAACAGAATCAGATAAAACAAAAAATATCCACTGGGCTAGCCTGGCATGGATTGTTTTTACAGCTGTCCTGTTACAGTAGATAAATTATAGAAACAGAGAGACAAATATTTGGTCCTAGTTTGATTCTTTATATCTGAGCCTTCATTTTACACACACACACACACACACACACACACACACACCATACGTATATATGTAGGCAGATGACGCCCAAGATGATGATACAAAATTATGATGTTTATAATAATATAATTGAGGTATGTTGATATCACAAATTGTCATATTAGCATCACATAATAAATTAAATAGAGAGAGAGAAATAGGGATTGTCCCTATAATTTCATGGCATAGGGAACTCCCATGTGAGAAAGTCCCTCCTATTAATTAGACTTTTTCTTTGCCTAGAATACTTAGAAATAAAGTGAGTTCTCTAAGTTCACAAAGTCATTAGTCTCGAAAGTGGACCTTGGATACATATCTTGCTGATTTTGAATCCAGCTTTCTATCTACTATACCAAACTGACCTCAGGTTTTCATTATTGCAATAGCCCACTGGCAGGTCTGTGTACTTCAAGCTTCTCCCTATTCTAATCCATCCTCCATTCAGCTACTAATGTGATTTTCCTAAAGTGCAAGTATCTTGTCAATAACACCCCCTCCTTACCTCAGTAAACTCCAAGGGCTTCCTATTGCCTCCAGGAACAAATACAAAATGCACTTTTTTGTTTCCTCTCAAAGCCTTTTATAATTTAGCTCCTTTCTACCTTTCCACTCTGCTTACACTTTACTCCCTGACACATATTCTTTGATCTAGTGACACTGCCTTCCTGATTGTCCCACAAACAGGACACTCTATCTCTCAGCTCTAGGCGTTTTCTCTGGCTGCTCCCCTTGCTGGTAAGACTCCTCTCCTCCCTTTCTTCCTTTCCATTCCACTCTTCATGATCCCATTTAGAGTTTTCTTGGCAGACATACTGGAGTGGCTTGCCATTTCCTTCTCCAACTCATTTTACAGATGAGGAACTGAGGCAAACAGGGTTAAATGACTTACCCAGGTCCACAGCTAGTAAGTGTCTGAGCCCAGATTTGAACTTAAAAAGATATGACTCTTCTTGACTTCAGGCTGGGCACTTTATTCACGGCACCATTTAGTTGTCCTCTGACTTTCTTTAAGTCTTGACTAAAAATCCCACTTTCAACAGGAAGTCTCTCCAAACTCCTGTTGATTCCATTAGCTTTCCTCTGTTAATTATTTCCTATTTGTCCTAAATACATCTCATTTGCACATATTTGTTTCCTTGTTATCACCTCAGATAGAATAGACTGTAAGCTCCCTAAGAACAAGAAAGTCTTTTGTCTTTTTTTGTGCCCCCAGTTATTGGCACAGTTGCCTGACCCATTGTTGGTACTTAATAAATGTTTACTGATTGACATGGGAATGCACATGTGGCTGGAAGTACTAAATTAAATTAGGTATGATACAGTTGAAATTGGATTCAGAAGCTTCTCTCATATGACCTATCTTTCTGTTTATCCTGCTATTTCCTGTTATTTCCCCTTAGAAAATTGAGCTCCTTGAGAGCAGGAACTGTCTCATATTTTTTTTTAGGTGTTCTTCTAGTTCTAGCATATTGTTTGGCATATGTAAGCACTTAATAAATGATATTCCTTTCACTTATTCATTCATTAAAGGAGTTTATTCTAATGGGAGAAACATTACATTTTGAGGAATGGGGCTGGGGTGGGATGAATGTTTTGGTACTAGCAGTCATAAAGTTAGTGACCATTGATTGACAAGCTCTTTCTAGTGGTCTTGTCAGCATTGAATTAATCAATTGAACTTGAACTTCCAGGTTGAGCCTCCAAAGGGGAGGCAGTTCTGTGGATGGCTATCTTGTGAACTATGGCTTGTAATTTCAGAAGAAAGAAGAAATACTTTCTTGAAGTAAGAGGCACCCTCTCTTTTCTCTATGTATTCTCAACTTCAGAAACAGTCAAGTTTCTGATTTCTGTCTACTGACTTATCTAGGCAGCTATGTGGTAGAGTTGGATAGAATGCCAGGCTTGGAGTCCAAAAGATTCATCACCTTGAGTCCAAATGTGGCCACAGATGCTTACTAGCTGTTTGATCCTGGGCAAATCATTTAATTCTGTCTCAGTTTCCTCATCTGTAAAATGAGTGAAGAACCATACCAGTATCTGCCAAGGAAACCCTAGCTCTTTCTTAAGCATTATTTAAGCTTCATAAAGTTTAGAACTAAAAGTGTAATGTGGTATAGAGAAAGAATTGGAATTGGATTTAGAGAAACTGAATTTGAAATCTGTTACTCAAGCAAATGTAGGCCCTCAAGCAAATGATTCAACTTTCTATTCTTTACTTTGCGCATCAAAATGGAAGAATGTTCGGCACATCGTAAGCACTCAACAAATACTTTTCCATTCATTCATAATTGGGGGAGGGACGGTTGTATAGGAGAAGTCTCACACAGCTCAAAAAGGTATTGTTACCCATTCATTTCTTGGACTCCCCCCCCCCCCCCACCTTTTTCCACTTTTCTTTTTATGTCTTCTTCCTTGGTGAGGTTTCTTTGCTAATTGTTCTTTAAAACTATATTTTCTGTTTTATTTGAATAAAATGAAGTTAGTCTCTTCTGAAGAGCATCTCTCTAAAACATCACTCTTACAAGATTATCTCAGAAGCACCTGGAATTGTGAATTAAATAATATGCAAAACAAATGAATGAAAAAGCCCAAACATTATTTGTTAGAAGATTAGACAA